>NC_082399.1:2411167-2413116 GCF_031168955.1 Gadus macrocephalus
CCATAGGGAGAACAAGGGCCAAAGTACAAGAGAGGGAGACAGAGTCACAGAGTGAGAGAGAGAGAGAGTAAGACAGCGAGAGACAGCAAGAGACAGAGAGACTTCATAGAGCAGGTAACATCAAGCTTACAGCAGTACAGTTAAAAATAAAACAGAAATTCTAGCCATGAATAGCCGGAAAGCAGCAACATGGTGCAGCGCAGGCGTTAGTATGTGTGTGTGTGTGTGTGTGTGTGCGTGCGTGCGTGTGTGTGTGTTAGTGTGTTGCGCTGAACAACATTAAAGGAGCAGCATAGAATCACAAAGCCACAACCAGAGGCCTGCTGCCGCCCCACTCAGCCGATACAACACACTGAGACACAAGACACGGCCGGAAACTGGGAAGGGACCCAGTCTATGTTTACACAGGTCTACCTGGAAAAGAGAGAGAGAGAGACTGAGAGACAGAGAGAGAGAGAGAGAGAGACAGAGAGATACAGAGAGAGACAGAGACACAGAAAGAGAAAGAGAGGGAGACAGAGAGAGACAGAGACACAGACAGAGAGAGAGAGAGAGAGAGAGAGAGACAGAGACAGAGACACAGACACAGAGAGAGACAGACAGAGAGAGAGAGAGACAGAGAGAAGGACAGAGACAGAGAGAGAGAGAGATACAGAGAGAGACAGAGACAGATACAGAGACAGAGACAGAGACAGAGAGAGAGAGATAGAGATACATAAGAAGGACAGAGAGAGAGAAAGAGAGAGACTTCATCCTCGGTATCCATCCTCAAGGTTTTTCAAACAACCCAAAAACCGTTGAACCAACACAATATTTTTCCACGGGATAGAAACTGAAAAACATCATCAGAAGAGGTTTTGCTCGTGGACCCCCGTCAGTGTGAGTGAGCACAGGCTCCGGCCCCCCCCCCGTACCTATCTTGGCTCCTTTCTTGAGCAGGGCCACCACCACCGAGGTGTTCCTGCAGCCCACGGCGCGGTCGAGGGGCCGCATGCCGCTGTAGTCCACGTGCTCTATCATGGCCCCGTGGTCCACGAGGAACTGCACCTGCAGGGGTCAGGAAGAACCGCATCTATCGAGGGCCCCGGGCACCAGTCACTGCTGCCAGGGACCCTTTTTCCATTCAACACACAAAACGTGTGTTGTATCGTATCTGGGGGATCCTTCTTAAGGAATGTATCCAGGAGAAACCTCTGCCTGCTCTACGCCTCAGAAGTGTTCATATTTGTGTTGGTGCTTTGGTTTTTCCTGGCCGCTTGTCAGATTTATATTTACATTTACATTTAGGGTGTTTAGCAGACGCTTTTATCTACAGCGACTTACATTGAGTACATTTGAGAGAGGAAAGAAAAACAATATATCACTGTCGGTACATACAGTAAGGATGTTCATAGAAACAAGTGTGAAGCATTTACAATCGCTAGGTTAACGCATTCCCTGTATACCTCAAAGCTAGGATACGAAGCTACACGATGCTCAGAACTATTTTTAAGGGCCAGATCACTCCACAGAAAGCGTATCAATTCTTATTTGGGGATTGCTTTAAGAAATATATCCAGTAGAAATACCAAACATTGGCTCCTCAATGCTTCAAAACAAATCATATTTGGGTCAGGGATCGTTATGCAATGGATGCTTTGGTTTTTCTTGGCCGCTTGTCAGATCAAGCCAGAACATTTAAGAAATCACTTTGGACTCGGGTTAGTTGTGACAGGCTGCTGCTATTATTCATGATATTATGTAGACAGAATAATCATCAGGACTAGGAAAATATTTGTGTGTTGCAGTCCTGACCCTTAATAAATCCAGCTATGATATAAGAATGTCGTTTAATAACACAACATTGGATCAAACGACAAACGATCTCCTCCACAACCAAAAGGTTTACAAACCATTAAAGGTGACGTATTATACCACCAGGTGTGAGAGAGATTAGCCATTTTGAAATT
>NC_082399.1:2413216-2533454 GCF_031168955.1 Gadus macrocephalus
GTGCTGTAGGTGAGATTTAGGAGATATTGTATATTTACACCTGTAATATTAAAGGTGAAGTAGGCAAGATGCTAAGTGCTATTATATATGAATACAGCGGTATTATTAAAGGGGCTGTAGGTAGAATTTGAGAGTGATTATATATGTATACCTTTATTATTTAAGGTGCTCTAGGTAAGATTGAACAGCTATTCTTCGAGTGTCAATGCAGTAGCCGTCTGTCTTCAGTGAGTGAAATGTGCTGTGAGAATATCGGTTTAGAGTGGATGGTAACCATGGTGACCCGGTGTCTATCTGGGCCCCTGGTGGATTGTTTGAGTCATAGACTGTGACAGCAAAGCGCCAGTAAACCCAATATCCATTATGTGTGCGTGTGTGTGTGTGTGTGTGTGTGTGTGTGTGTGTGTGTGTGTGTGTGTTACTGCTAGAAATAGAGCAAAAGTTGTGAGGTACTGCTGTTCCAAAACCACCTCAGCATTGGAATAACCCCATCTATCTAGACAAACACCACACACACACACACACACACACACACACACACACACACACACACACACACACACACACACACACACACACACACACACACACAGACAGACAGACAGACAGACAGACACAGACAAAGTAGCTCATTCTGCAGGGCTAATGAACCCCGCCTGGCATGTCTCTGACCTTAAACACGCAAGGAATCGAATTGAACTCAGAGTCGGTCCTCTCCAGCCAGTGAGTTAGCCGGAGACAAAGAGAGACAGAGAGAAAGGGACACAGACAGAGAGAGAGATGAGGAGAGCAAGAGAGAGAGATGAAGAGAGAGAAAGAGAGAGAGACACGGAGAGACGAAGAGAGAGAAAGAGAGAGAGAGACGGAGAGATGAAGAGAGAGAAAGAGAGAGAGAGACGGAGAGATGAAGAGAGCGAGAGAGGGAGAGAGAGAGAGAACAAGAGAGAGAGAGAAGAGGCCAATTAGAAGCACTTTGAGTGCTAAGGTTCACCCTGTGTCGCCCGCCTGTGCGGTCTCTCCGCTCAAACACCCACCTGCTGCAGGAACGCGTCAGCCGTGGGGAATTGCGAGAGGGCAGTGCTTACGTATTTAAAACCAGAGGTCAAGCCGTTCATTGGCCGACGGGACCGGCTGTAAGTGATTGCTATTGGTGGATTGCCACGGTGGCGGTCAATCAGGCGCTCTCCAGGCCTGCAGGTATTATGTTCCGTCATTTGTGATGGGAAATTAAAGAGAGCTCAAGGGGCTAAACGTTGTCCGCAGACGACCTGGGGCACACAATCCCAAACTGCAAGACTGAAGTGGAAAATTGTAAACCTTTAAAATGAGGAATCAGAATATAAGTGGGCAGCCAAAGATTGACAAAGCAATGAAAAGCAGGACTCTTTGTCCTAGAAAACCAGAATATTAAAGAGTAGTTAAAAATATGACTAACAGTCAGTGAACCCTGTCTAGCTATTATGTGCAAATCTCTTTACCAAATTCACCGGCTCCTGGAAATGTAATGTTATGGTTCTTTAAGGGAATGGGAATGTCTGTGTGTGGGTCCATGCACGTGTCGTGTGTGTGTGTGTGTGTGTGTGTGTGTGTGTGTGTGTGTGTGTGTGTGTGTGTGTGTGTGTGTGTGTGTGTGTGTGTGTGTGTGTGTGTGTGTGTGTGTGTGTCTCCGCGTTGCGCCCTCATACACACCCACAGAGACACAGATGTCTGTCTTGATTAGAAGAAAAGCAAAATTGGGAAACAAAAGGAAAGGTAAATGCTACATGTATCCCCCCCCTAATCGCCACCATCATCCTTCCCTCTCGTATCGCTCCAAACTTTCCCCACCCCCCTCCCTCCCCGGAGAAACAACACAAAACCAGCCCAACACCAGAACCAGCGCCACAAGCAAGGGCTGTGGTGCTGGTTCTGCTGGTGGAATGGCTTTGAGCACCACAGCAGGGCTGGCAAAGGTGAATAGTTCAGGGGAACCGTTTGCCCCGATGAAACCAGCGGTAAAACAGGCCTGTAGCTGACCCTGAGATCAGAGGTGGAGTGGCAGTTGATCCCTGATGATGAAGTGTGAACTCCAGAGGTGCTGAAGGGCACCTGAACGAGGTATCTTTTGATCTGGGTGGTCTCTACCGCAGACACCAAGGGACTGCCGCCAGTAAACAAAAGACGCACGAGCGTAAATGTCAGAAGCTAAAAGGCTTTACCGGGGAGACTCTTGTTTCAGTAAGGTTCATGCATCAAAGCTGCCTTTTAGAAAACGAATACAAGAACAACAAAATGTCTCCCGTCATGCAAGCAAGAAATCAATGATCCCTCCACCTCTACGACCCAGAGTACCAACGTGAACCACGTCATAGCTTCTCCTTCATTCGTCTGAAGGACACCTGATCATCTCATCAGCCGTTACCTGTCTGTCCTCAGGCTCGTCCATGCTGTACTGGGTACCAGCTGGGCCCTCGCTGCCTTTGTCTCCAGTAGGAAGCCCAGGCGCGTCATCAATGTGTTGGCTGCCTCATCCACCGATGGAGGGGGCCCCAGTTCTGGACCTGACTCCCCTGCAGAGAGAGAGAGGGAGAGGGAGGGAGGGAGGGGGAGAGAGAGAGAGGGGAGAGAGAGAGAGAGAGAGAGAGAGAGAGAGAGAGAGAGAGAGAGAGAGAGAGAGAGGAGAGAGAGAGAGAGAGAACAGGGAGGGAAGGGGTAGAGAGATTGTCAGGTAAAACGACAAAGAGAGAAAAACACAGGAACAAATTCTAAACGAGTCCAACAAGTCCTCCGCAGAATTCCCCTCAGAGAGGCGATGCCCCAAACACAAAAAAACAATGCAAACAACAACAAGGAACACATCCAGCTGAAAACCGACTTACTTCCCTCCCCACAAGAGGAACAACATCTCAGGCGCTAAAGTAAAAAAAAAGAAGCCTACCAAGGCGGTTTG
Organism: Gadus macrocephalus; assembly: GCF_031168955.1. NCBI lineage: Eukaryota > Metazoa > Chordata > Actinopteri > Gadiformes > Gadidae > Gadus > Gadus macrocephalus. Next base: position 2,416,146 of record NC_082399.1, read on the forward strand.
TGCTAGATCCCGGAGCCCGGCCGCGAACAGAGAAGAGCGGAGGAGTAGACGACCTGAAGCTTCCTGCAGCTCTGAGCGTTGCATTATACGCTCACACACACACGAACACCAAACACACACACTCAAACTCACATCGTCCACATGACTGAACCCTCTGGATGCACTGCCTTTTCATTCGCCATTTGCACACAGCGTTGTGCAGACACAACGTAAGCTGATACACCCTCTACCTGTGTGCCTGAGAGTGTGTGTGTGTGTCTGTGTGTGACACTGCATTAGAGAGAGAGAAAAGAGAGAGAGAGAGAGAATGGGTGTGTCTCTGTCCTATCCTTGAAAATAAACAGCACTGGTTGGCCAGCAGCATGATCTTAAATAACACACACACACACACACCACACACACACACACACACACACACACACACACACACACACACACACACACACACACACACACACACACACTTTGCATTAGACCTAAACAAAGAGTGACTGGATGATCTCATCCTCACACACCAGACACCTGACTTATCGCCCAAAACAAACCCCCTCCCCTCCACCAGATAACAGACTTTTCCTCCATGGCACCGTGATGCCCCCCGCCGCCCTCACCCCACCTCTCCCATCCACAGAGCTTCCTGCGAGCTCATTTTCACACGCTCATAAACACCTACCTGGATTGCAATGACATCATAACCAGAGGGGAGTTACAACGGCGTGGTTTTACAAGACAAAAAAAAAAAGAAGCCTCCACAGTTGCTTCTGACTCCTGTTGGCCGTGTGCCGGGGAACAGGTCAGACCGGACGAGCGGGCTCACTCGCAACACTACTTACTAAAGAGTACCGGGTTTGTGCCCGAGGCCACTCCCCACTGCCGCGAAGGCCCTTTAGAAGAATGCTTGGTCGTCGTTCGAAGGAGTACCACACTCAGTATCACCCCCCAGCCCGACACACCCCACCCCCCCCACACCTACCAATCAACGACTGCCACTTGGCAACTCCACGACGTGTGAAGTGATTAGGGCTCATCCCGGGCCTCGAGATGTTGGGACTGATGGACAGCCGGATTGACAAGAGATCTCGAAGGCGCTGAGTGAGGGATGAGGAGAAGGCCTTGACATGCACAGACGTACGGCGACTACGGCGACTACGGCGACTACGGCGACTACGGCGACTACGGCCTGGCCGACGCAGGCCGTAACGTGCGCCAAGCGTGGTGCGAGTGTGTCGCGAGGATCCAGAGACAATGGGGTTTTGTGAAAGACAAGATAAGGCACGAGTGAGCGAGAGAGCATTAACGAAAGTTTGAAGGTGGAGTGTTGGAGATAGCAAGGCCAACCCTGGATTTAATTTAGGTGAGATCGCGTTTCTTTGACATTACGGATCCAGGACAGGCTTAGTGAACGTCTAAGCAGCTCTCTGTTCCATAAGCTCACCTGCATAATCTTCAGAGACGATAGGGAGGAGTGGAGGTAGAACATGGCAAATCCACACAGAAGAATAGTGTTTTATTGGGATCAAGAGGAACCACCAAGGCCACTGGCCGAGGTAGCATTGCTAGCATGTCTGTTGGGTAATGTTATAGGAGGGGAAGGGAGGAGGGGGGGCTCAGATGTCAGTGTTGGACCAATCTCGAGGCTGGCGTATGCAAGTTGACAGACTGGTTGTAGTAAGCACAGAATGCATTAGTCACCAGCCACTGGACGGCTGAACGCTGGCCGTGTCTGGGATCCAGGACAGCCGCTGCTTCATCCAGCCTGAGCTCCTGTCTTGAGTCCTCCCTCTCTCACCAGACCAAACGGATATTTCTCTTTTTCTGTGTCTGACCAATCTCTCCCTCCTCTCCATCTCTCCCTCCCACCCTCCCTCCCTCCCTCCCTCCCTCCTTCTCACCCACTCCCCTACTCCTCCCTCCTCTCCCTCCCTCCTTCTCCACCACCCCTCTCGGTCTCCCCTCCTAACCCCCCCCCTAACCACTGTCGCCCTTAAGCTGCACTTCTCCGCACTTCTCGCTCACACACTTGTTAAAAAGGTGTTTGCTCACACGTGTGCACATCATAAAAACTTCACAACACAGACTCGTTTTCAGTCGTTGCACTTAACCACATAGTTCTCCCAACCAAAACTCCTTTGAGCGCGCATTGAACATTTCCCCGTGTTTTTCTGCATTGCCTTTATGAGAGCGACCGACTCAATGAAAATCTAATTTCTAATGAGCTCTTAGCAACATGAAGCCGCTCTCTGAGCTGCGGTCATGACAACGTGCGTGAGCCAGTGACGCGAGTCCCGGCACACCGCACGACACAAACGCAACGCCGAATCACTCTACGAAACACCCCTCCGCACACGCAGGGGAAAAAATAAAATCAGTTTTGCCAGCCCCGTTCCCCCCTCAAGGCCCCACACCAACACACCCCCACCCCCCCCCCCCCCCCCCCCCCCTTCCTGAGCAGCGAAGGAGACAGATGGTTACCATGGCAACTATCTTGCCGTGCGGCTAGGATTGCGTTTTACGGTGCATCGAGCGCATCTGCTTCTCCCCCCCCCCTCGGCCGACCGGCACTGGCGGGCCGAGGGAGAGAGAGGTGGCCACGCATCACGCATCACACCACGCTCATCCACTCATGGAGCATCGCGAATGAAGCAGGCATTTGGGGGGAGGGGGGGGGGGGGGGGGGGGGGGGGGGGGGGGGGGTGGGGGGGGGGGGGGTCAACAGGTAAAAGGGCCAGCCGATACAGAGCTGTCCAGGGAGTGGGCCGCTTTCGGTTCGACCCACTGATCTCGGTAGGGACGCCTCTTCCCGGAAGACATCTCCGTTCGACTGCAGTCAGAAGGATAGAAGATCGACCGAAGCCATTTTACACCTCTAACAGGATACCGTGAGTAATCCCCGCGAGCGCTGGGACAAATGTGGTCACATGGGTGTTGTTATTTTTGGGCAGGATCCGACTGATCCGAAATCAGCCGCCGACGGGACGGATCCTCTGTGCCCGGGTGGCCCGTAGCAGGCGCCTGGGCTGGCCAGGTATCAGCCAATCAGGTGGCTTGCCTGCCGCGGTGTGCCATCATCTGGGGAGCACTTGTTAAGGGCTTAGCCAATCTATCTGCCCCCCCCCCCGCCCCGCCGGCCCAAACCCCGGAGAACCCCCACACTGAGCCCCCTATTCCAGCTCCGAAGCGGCTGTACAGCACAGCGTTCCTGCTGGTAATCCTTCACCTCCCCATCAGCGGGAGAGAAGAACTCCGTTCAAAAATCCATCCCGCTCTCACGGCAGAGCATGTCGACGTTCCGTGACGTTCCCGGGAGCGGAGGTCATTCCGCCGTTCCGGCTCCGATCCGAGAACGGCCGCGGCATTCGATAAAGCCCCAAAGACATTTTACCCGACCCGGACGCACTCGGCGCTTGCAGCCCGAAGTGGCAGCAGCCGCCGCCGCCGCCGAATGGCGCCAGGGTGGGCGTCGCGCGGGGGGGGGGGGGGGGGGGGGGTGTGGGGGGGCGCATGTGCTTATTATACCGGCGCGAGGCTATTCATAGAGCATCATATTGCAGCATGGCTATCAATAGACGCATCACCTACTTGGAGCTCCCAGCGAGCCGCGGCCTCTCGCAGCCGAGGCTTGGCGGATGGAGGGAACCGCCGGGAGCGCGCCGCCGGCGGTTTTCACTCCAATTCACACCGGTTGAAGCGGCACCGGGCCCTCCTGCACGCTATGTCCGCGGCTCTGCGGGGGGAGAGAGCCTCCGCACTGAGCCGTCCTTCCTGGCTTGGATGTCTCCCTCCCCCCCCCCGTGCCGTTGCCCTCCGGCCACGCTGACGAGGCAGAGGAAGGGGCAGAGAGACTATCGCTAGCGTTGGGCTTTTTTTTTTTTTTACTCCTTCCTCCTTTCCTTTCTCTCCTCAATTTCTTCTTTTATTTTTTTCTTTCGCTCTTCGCTTCGTCTCCCAGAGGCAACAGGAAGGCAGCGGCGAGATGAGAAAGCAGATAGTGGAGAGAGAGTGGAAGCCGACTACATCCAAGCGCGCCCGAGCCCCGTCCTTGGTTGACCCGCGCTGCTCTGAGCTCCAGTGCGGCGCATGGGGAGAGGTTTTTAGACAATAAGGAGAGCAGCGAGGATCCTTATCTCTCGCTCGCTTTATAGTGAGAGATGGGAGGGAGGAGGGAGGGAGGAGGGAGGGGGGGGAGAGGAAGGAGGGGGGGAGGGAGGCAGTGAGGGGTGGCACAAGGCCAAGTGAGGGCGGGGGAGAAGGGCGGCCCCACAGTCCGCAGATTGTTTGGCGTCCGCGACAGAGAGGGGGGTCAGTAGAGACCGTCGGCCGAGCCTAAACACACTCTGGGTAAACAGAATCGGACTAGACCAGAGGCGGAGGGTTGGAGAGCTGAGCGAGAGAGAGAGAGAGAGAGAGAGCTAGTGACAGGGAGGTAACGATGACGGACAGGGTACGGCCCCACAGAGCTTTAGCTTAATGACCCGAGGATCGCCCGGCGTTTCGAAGGAGACGACAGCCTAAGTGACAAACACAGACGGAAGCCTTGTGTGCGTCGACACAAACCGCCGTATCTTGCCTCAAATAAGTGCTTTCCTATCTTTCGCCTCCTCACCCCCCCCCCCCCCCCCCCCCCCACCACACACATTGCTAATGTCGGCCACATCTTACGCAGGAAGAGACACAATCATGGCATTCCAATGTGACAAAATTACATAAGGAGAATTTGCCGACGCGACAAATAGCTCGGGTGCATGAGCTTGCCGGCACTTACCAGGGCGATATGCGTCCAGATCAGGGTTCTTGGCAGTAGTAGAGGTGTGTGTAGGGGAGCCAAGCTCTGACTGAGGAATTCGAGGGCTCTCCACAAACTTTGCTTTCCGCAGAGGGGCTGGGAGCAGAAAGCACACAGAGATGCAGACACACACATACATACACACACACACACACACACACACACGAGAACATGAACACACAGAGAAGGAGAGGACAATACAATACACACACCGCAGACACACGCAGACACACACACACACACACACACAAAACAAAGAGATGGAGACAAGAGAGACAGGGAGGGAGAGAGACCGACAGGGACATGAGAGAGAGACAGAAAGGCCCGGTGAGCGTGAAGAACCACACAGATACAATGACAACATGCTAATCTTTTGGAGCCGACATACAGTAGACGCGTGTGGTGTCCGTGCAGAGTCATAGATTTGACCAACTGCTTAACCCCCCCCACCACCACCACCATCACACCCCCTGCTGAACGCATTCCCCAAACAACCTCCTGTTGCTTATAAAACAACCGCAAACGTGACATTGCGTACCCGGAGGCGCGGAGCACGTTCAAAATAGCTTTGAGTCAGGAGCGCAGACAGACGGCTGTGAACTCAAGCGGGAATGTAAACGACACTCGTTTGGAGACAGGTCCTCGCGCTCCAGCGAGGCTCTCGCTGTGAGCCGTCAGAGCGCATTCATCGCAGCGAGAATGTCAAGACTCGGGTTGGGCCCCCGGCTGGGGGTGTTCTGTTTTTTTTCGTCCTCTCTCCGGCGAATTCTCCAGCTCAACGTAGGTTTTTAACTTTTTAACAACAAACGACAACAAGGTTATAAACAGTAACCAGAAAACACCTGACGGCGAAGGATCCTGCTACTCACAGCACGTGCTCGCTAAGAGTCTTTGCTCTGTACCCTTGTGAGAGCTGAAGAAACGCACACACAGCCGTCTGTTATTACCCGTTATCAGGTGGTGCACCTGTCGAACGAATCACAGGAATGCAGCGCCTATCCACACCTGCCTTTTTGCGAGAGTCCGAAGTAAGGAAAAAAAGTCGCTTTACCGTGCCAAAGAATTCCCAATGAAAAAAGGTTCTGTCGAACAAGAAAGAAAAAATTCCAATGATGCCCGCTCTGATGATAGATGCTGAAACTGTTGAGCCAGCGAGACACAGTGAGACATCTATGCTCCAGGAATAATTCCAGGTGCTCAGGCCGAAACTATTCAAACTATTGGAACAATCACCTTTTCGAGACGTGTGAGAATCCATTTTAAACGCCGTAGCGAATCCATTTCATCCCGTCTCTTTAAAAAGACAGAACCCTTGGATGCGCGGTTCAAAGTAAATGTCCTCGTTTCCGAGGATTTTTTTTTTCTGTGGAGCGCTGGGATAAAAGCCGAGGGTAATCGTCTCTTAATTGCGCCGCGCTCCTAGATAGGGGTTACATGCGACACTACCTGCGCTCACACACACTGAACACACTGCCCTGCACACACACACACACACGCACGCCAGCCTGAGCCCCGATGGAGAGCACAGAGTCCAGAGTTCTCCGTGGCAACGGGGTTTGTTTGGGGGAGGAGGCGGTGGGGAAGTCGCGACACGGCGGCGGTTGAAACATCTGCTGCAGCAGCAACTGCTCTGACATCTGGTAGCCGACGTCAACGGCTTTTTAACTGCCGCCGCTGCTGAGTGTGACCTCCCGATTACCATCCAGCAGGGTAGTGTATGGTACAGTCACAGCAACAGTCAAACCACAGAGACATCATACATTAGGGCTGTGCAGTTATTCACATTTTGATCGTGATTTCGATCTTTGGGTCAAACGATCTTCAACTATACGTTTTTCTTAATTCATTAAATGTTTTATAGAAGTTTTCCAGCTGGAAAAATATTTGTACAATATCTTTGTTTGAACATTTTGTATTTTAACATTTTGCGTATTTTTTTTCCTCAGTTCCAAAGTGTTTTTTGAAGAGAAATGCTGAACAAATGCATCATGTTTTCAACCTCAAAAATAATTGTTTGAATAATCGTGCTTTCAATGAGGACCAAAATATTTGTGTTAAGGATTTCTTCCATAACCGAGCAGCCCTATCATACAGAACCGTCTGCCTGCCAAAAGCAATGGAGGCGTGATATGACAATGATTATAATGGAGGCCTGGTGTGCGCAGTGACGTGGGTCCAGGCGTTCTTTTTCATGGCACGTGTTAATGTGTTGGTACGACCCGGCTGGCCGGCTGGGCTCACTGGCTGCAGCTATAGAGGAGCGCGAGGCGGAAGTGACAGATGCCAAATTGAGAAACTCTACTGAGTCACGGAGCCAGCAGGGCGAGAAAGCAAGGAGTTGGAGTGATATGCTACCAACTGCCGCGTTGATGATAAGCCCTTAGATAAGCTAAGGTGTTCTGTCTGAATCCACTGGAAGTCGATTGGGATAAAGGCTTTTCGAAATGAATTAGTAGTTAAGACTTGTTATCCTCCTTATTTTCTGAACTGGAAATCAAACTGTGTGCTGATTGTGTATCGAATTCAATTTGGAATACATTTGTACGTTTCCCGCCGAAAACGAGACATTGATGAAGGACATGGAGAATCGTACTATAATGTAAACACTGTATTTCCCCGTTTCAGTCGAGAACGTGAACAAAACGTGACGAGAGCACAATGGAACCCTTTGTCCTCACCTTTGGTTCCTTTCAGGGCTTCCATGCACAGACTATTTGACTATTTAATTAGCCCACAACGAACGCCTGTACAGCCTACGGCCAGGCACGGCGTAATAAACAAACCGGTCTTAATATGAAGGGGCAGATCAATGCGGCCCTAATTAAAAACCATACGTCCTACCGTCATCACAAACAACACTTCACATCGATTATCTTACCTTCTATTATTTCATGCAATTAAATTCTTTGCAAAGCTCCGAGACACGGTGTAACAGGGACGTGAGCCGTGGGGCATCAGGGAAAGCACTACACGTGTTTAAGATACAAAGTGCACACTTTTTTATTTTTTTACAAAGTGCACACTTTTTTTTTTTCTTCCTGTGACCAAATCCCTCACCCCTGATAACGTTGTACAGAGTCTGGCGGCGTCCTCGGGGGAACCAGATCCCAGGGACTTGTTGTATCTAGCGGCGGGGATGTAGTGGTGTGCCAGGCTGGGGCCAGCCCGTCAGAGTGATGGATGGTGAGCAGGACGACCCACTCCCCTAATGAGCTTATGAATAAATACATGGAGTGCAGAGTTGCCATGTGTGCCGATGCACACAGCCGTGAAATAGATACTTGTTATGAGCTCAGAAGGTGTGGGGCGCCTCGGCCCACGTGATTCCAACGTGCGTGCGTGCGTGCGTGCGTGCGTGCGTGCGTGCGTGCGTGCGTGCGTGCGTGCGTGCGTGCGTGCGTGCGTGTACGCATGCTTGTATGCATTCATCAGTGCATGTGTGTCTAGGCATGCGTATGCATGTATGCATGTAGCAGGGGTACAAGTGTAATCAGTGCTAGCGTGGGGGGGTGTGTGGGTGGGAGGAGATGCGATAGAAGGACAGGGAGGAGAAAAAGGTTGATAGAGGAAGTCAGAATTAAAACAGGATGAGGTGCGGCGGGCTGAACACCGAAGGCTAGCGGGGGACCCGTGGAGAAATCACGCACCGCAGAAGAAGAAGAGCGAAATAAATAACAGGCCGGTGGGTGCTGCTGATTTAAATTCACCGAACCCTGGATGCTCCGATAATGAAAGAGGAAGGGCTCGGGGTTCCAGACACAGCCAACCTGGGCTTTGAGCGACCGGTGGGATCACCGCGACCGGAATATGAAGCAGAGCTGCGTCAGACGTGTGTGTGTGTGTGTGTGTGTGTGTGTGTGTGTGTGTGTGTGTGTGTGTGTGTGTGTGCCGTTAACCTCAGATTAATCCAAGGAATAACTGCAGGGAGAGGAGACATTTTGTTCCTAGCAAAGAACATTCTTCTCCAAATACCGCTTCCTCGGTTACGTGTGAATCCTGGGCAACCACGCAGAGAAAAAAATAGAAAATAAAACACATCAGATCCCCTACACACACGCACAAGCAAACACGTCTCAGAAACAATGTAGTTATGGGCATACAGAGAGAGAACAAGAGAGAGAGAGAGAGAACGAGAGAACGAGAGAGAGAGAGAGAACGAGAGAGAGAGAGAGAACGAGAGAGAGAGAGAGAACGAGAGAACGAGAACGAGAGAACGAGAGAGAGAGAGAACGAGAGAGAGAGAGAACGAGAGAGAGAGAGAGAGAGAGACAGAGACAGAGACAGAGACAGAGAGAGAGAGAGAGAGAGAGAGAGAGAGAGAGAGAGAGAGAGAGAGAGAGAGAACGAAAGAGAGCAAGCACGCGGCCATGATTGCTATGGCAACAGTGGAGCCGAGAGGAGACCGAGAGTCCGTCCACCTTCCACACATGGACGTGGTGGCTGGTGGTGAAGGGGTGGGCCGCACTCACCGCACTATGCATCACAACGTGCGCTACACTGAAGAACATTCGCTTCCGCCAACGACGGGGGGAGATTGGCAGTCAAGGTTATGAGTATTCAAGTAGCCAATCACAGGCCGAGCGGTTTGGAGAGTCATGGCGGCACTTCACCCATGCTTCAGAAAGGCGCCCAGCGTTAGTGATTCATACACCGAAGTGTGGAGTGTCGATTTCGCCCAACACGCCATGAATATTGTTGAGCGTTGACGGTGTAATGACCTTTACGGTCGGGGGAAAAAAAATATCTTTATGTTTATGTTCATCATTTTAAACATTATAAACTTTAAACTGCTTGGACACGGTCTTATATTGAACATGGCCGTGACTACAAACACTGAATCCTGAGGAAGCTAGCTTGATACACTGGTCGTGTTGATGAAAGTCATAACAATGCCTGCTTGTGCTCCTCTTCTCTTGATACCGATGTCAACGTGCCCGCGCCAAACACATAACCACCATTTTGGAACATTGATTTGTCCCACTGACCGTGACCTCACGGAGCACGACGGAGACGTCGAGGATCGTCATGCCCTTGTACCGCTCCCTCGGCAGACAGAAATGAGGTATTAAGGGACCAGATTAAGCCAGGTTATATTCACCTTGCAGCCTCAAAATAGAGGCTGGTGATGGATGATATGGGCGTACATCCTTCCCTCCTCCACTGTGCATAATTGTGAGTATGTGTGTACGCACGTGTCTGTGTCTGTGTGTGTGTGTGTGTGTGTCTGTGTCTGTGTCTGTGTCTGTGTGTGTGTGTGTGTGTGTGAGTGTGTTTGTTTGTGTACACACATGTATCTGTGTGTTTGTGTGTGCATGGGTGTGTGTGTCTGTGTGTGTGAACATGTGCCTGTGTGTGTGTGTGTGTGTACCTGTGCGCAAGTGTGTGTGTGTGTGTGTGTGTGTGTGTGTGTGTGTGTGTGTGTGTGTGTGTGCATGCGCGTGTGTGTATCGTGTGTATTTGTGCGCACATGTGCATGTGTGTGCACATGCACATGTGCGCACTGTGCGTCTGTGCTTGTGAGTGTCATTCATCATTACAACGTGGCAGGATTACCCAGAGCAAGGTAACACACATCCGAATCCCCAGGAGAGCCCAGGAGAATCCTTCATTAGCCCCACAAAGCTGTTGACCAACCTCCGATAAGCCACACTCCCAGACACGTCCAACAGCCCAAAGAAATGAATATTTCAGATGCTTCCCTCCTCATGAAGAGTGCATCACTAGGCAGGATTTTTCAGAGGTTGTCTCGAGGCCACGCTTACAATACTGAGCTGTTACTTGGATCTTCAGTCTAGAGAATCATAACACTGACAGAAACCTCCTTTTGTCTTTGTTCACACTGTGTTTTTTAACAACTCAACGCCGCCATTTTGGTAGGACGAAGGACAGATCGCTACTCATGTTTTACGATTCCCAAGCGTTTCTGCGAAATGTGTGTTCTGCCACACAATTACTGACAATCAACACATGTTCACAATCCAGGCCTAGTTCAATCATCCTTTCCTTTGCCTGCTATACCTCCTGTGTAGCCCAAATCTATTTGCTGGGTGATTTTGGATTTCTGATTTATAAACAGTCTAGCACCATAGAGAGCGCTACATAACCGAGGCCTACAGTATGTGAGGGGCGGCGGATGAATCACTTAAAACAAAAACATTCATCATATATCAGAAGGTTACTGGCTGCGTTCTGCGCTCATGACTACCTGATATGCTGACCTGTGTCCCGGTCTCTCCAGCCCTCCTACTGGATCAGATCTGGGACTCCATGATTCAACACCGAAGGCAAAAGCTTCTCCGACGCGCTCAACGTTAATTGAGTCAGACGCCGTAACCTTTTGTTTTCGCAGGTGGGAGGTTCAGGGGGGCACAGTTCAGAGCGCAAAAGCTTTCTCTCGGCCCATCCGTCAAACGACCGCGCCGTGGGTGGGGGGTAGGGGGGCTTGGGGGCTGAGGGGTGAGGGGTGAGGAGGGGGGGGGGGGGGGGGTGCGCTGGCAGGCTTGAGCTAGCGGGCCTACAGGAACCTCATGCTCCACGTGATAGCGCGTTAGCCCAGAGTCGTCGTGAGTCAGTGTGGTAATTGGTGGGGGCTCCGCTGGGTCCCGCCGTCCTAAGAATAGCCCAGGTAGCCTTGATCTCTGCTCAGGGCGCGCCCACGAACCACCTCGCTGTGAGACTAACTAACACGTTTAGGACCGGGTCTGGGTTCCAGGATGGCAGGTGTTCATGTTTGGCAGATATATTTTAATTTAATTTAATGTATTTTTTATATATTTTTTATTATCAGGATTACATTTTAAATAAATTGCTTTCTGGTAAATGTTGGAATATTCTGTCTCTTCGGGTCGGTCTGGCCTCCACCTTGTGGAAAAACCTATTTGATAAAATAAATGCAAGGAAATGCTAGGACCAATCGGCACTCGGAGCGGTATGATGGGACCAATCAGCGCTCGGGGGCGGGAGGTTCAGTTTATGACTAACAAGGAGCGCCGCAGTCTGACGAATTATGATAACAGGTGGCGCTGGAGGAAAGTGTAGCAATCCAAACTGGTTTAATCCAGAATAGACTGAAATACGATGTTAGGAGATGAACAGAAATCTGCACGGAGGCTTCTCTCACATAAGAAATTATTTTTGTTGTACTTCCAACAGGATCTGGCAAGTGAAGAGAGACGTCACTCTGAATAGCTGGAGAGGTTTTTGAACAACGCAAGGCCACGGCCATATTTGGAAATCAATTGCTGCCTAGTCAAGGCCAGAAGAAACTCAGTCATGAATCTCAAGGGTGGTCTCACAAGGCCAGGTTTCGGCCGCTTTCGATGGCTGTGGATGAATAAAAAAAAACACGACCAGAATCAAAGGAGCTTACCATTACCAGCTTGAGGGCTAAACGGACAAGGTCATTAAGAATAGAGTCGTAATCTGCCTGAGCCTATTTTTAGCACTCCGTAAAAATCACCACATCAAAAAACATCAGATCCCCAACGCAGAATGTTACCCCAAGCACCGAATTCCTTGACATTTAATTAAAAGAAACATCTAGTGTTGTTGTTACATAATCCTTTCTTCCACATGAAACATCAAGTATTATCAGCCCTGGGCCCTTGACAGAACCGTCGAGTCCAGATAACACCCTGAGAAAAAATATTAAAATATGTGAAATATCTTTACCAACGGTGGAAGAATAATTATTGAATTGAAGCCACCCCAGATGGTGTTGTTTATCATAATTGTTCAATGGCGTGCGCGCACACACACACACACACACACACACACACACACACACACACACACACACACACACACACACACACACACACACACACACACACACACACACACACACACACACACACACACACACACACGGCAGCCGTACGTATTCCATACATCTGTGTGCAAGCATAGAACACAAGGTAATCCACACCAGTCTTGTTTTGTAAGCAAATCATTACGGGGCTATTAATAGCGCACTGCGGGTTTCTCATCCTAGTCCACAGCTTCCTACAGAAATAAATCGCCATCAACAGATCTTCATGGTGAAACAAAGCTACAGGGTGTCTTAGTTCAAAACCATGGACGCAGCATCATTCGGGATGGGATGAGCATGTGAGTGGGAGTATCAGACCGGGGACAAGGGGTCGAAGGCTGGCTGAAGGCAGGCAGGGTGTTAGGTCCGTAGGGGGGGGGGGGGGGGGAGGAGGGCTTCATTAGTCCATGGCTTCAAGTTCATTAGTCCCTATTCCATCTCCTGGGAGAGAAGTACCAGGGATGTGTCTCAGTCATTTCCGTTGTTTATTTCCTAGGCGTCATCGGAGGTTGATTTAAAGCCTGCCTAGATGACGTGGACAGCAGACAGTAGACACAGCGTTGGCAGGGTGGGTGGATAGTCATCCCATGGAGTGGCGTAGTGTCTCAATGTGCCTGTAGATTCATCACACCATCTGATTGAAAGCGATCACAAGCGGGGAAATTGGTGTAACGAAAAACGAGGGATGTAAAATACTTTGCTACGGTCTGAACACTGTGTGGAAAAAGTCTCGTGGGACGCAGAACTCTGGAAGCCGTGTTTTAGTCCAATGGGTACATTTCATGGATTATCTCGAGTTTACAAGCCATTGGTTTCGGCGGCTGGGCGTAGAATCTACTGGGAAGGGAAAGTAGCGGTGAGCGTGAGACATTACGTGAACCGATGTGTCTCAAGCTGCTGCCGTGGAATAAACTTCAGAACTTCTTCAAGGTACGAGGATATGAAGAGACGGCACTGAAAAGAACAGGCTACATGGATAATGTGATATGATTCCAAGACCGCAGACTTGCCATACAAACAGAGCTTCTGCAATATAAAATGCTATAATGAAATCCTTCCAGTTGGAACAACTTCGCTTTCAATTTTGGGTTGCAAACTAAATGCTCGCCTGAGGCAAAAGGTCTCAGTTTGTCAATAACCACGTTCGCCCTCATAGATTTTGTGATTTACAGCCCTAATTAGGATCTCTAACTTCCTGGTAAAACAACAGAAACCATTAAGGACGTCCCCGAGAAGAAGCTACGTCCTCTTGTGAAGCAACACTGACCCAAAAAGACGAATCCTCTCTACATAACTTTGTCAAAAATGTCCTCCAACCAAGATGGCCGACGACCCCCCCCCCCCCCCCCCCACCCCTGACCTGGACCATGTGTTCTCTGGTGCACCCCGATAGCGCCGGTGCCCCCACAACACAGCACCTTATCTAAGCTACACCAGCTAACAGAGCTAGCTAGCCTATCACGTCGTGGAGGGGGAGGGGGGGGGGGGGGGGGGGGGGGGTGCGAGGAGTGAGGCAGCCCAGTGTGTCCTGAATGACAGCTGACAAGGTGGGCCCATCCGAGCTCTCTCCATGCGGCCACGCTAACCGGTGTGAACACGGTCTTACGGGCGCCTCATCAAAACGAGCTCACCTGAGACCGGCAAAACGCAGCAGATGTTGGCCAAGTGCTGGTGGTTTTTTTTACAAGCAGATGCTGTTATTGAGACATTCTGTACTGTTCACACATGTGGCCAAATGTACGTGCGCACGCAAGCGCACATCAAACAGATGATATTAAGCAAGTAGTGTGTAATACTGAGGGAGGGATGATCAAGCACATCACAGACACACAGACACACACACACACACACACACACCACCTCAGAGCAGGCATGGGCGGGCACCAGTCTGCAGCAGCCGGAAGAATCAGAAATCGGATCTCTGCAAAAGGCTGGCTAATGCTGAGACACTACAACAAGAACTGCTGTGTCCGTGTGTGTGTGTGTGTGTGTGTGTGTGTGTGTGTTCGTTTGTGTGTGTGAGGGAGGGGGGCCGGACTAATTGCGACAAAGTTTGACTAGTTTACCGAACCATAGAGTTATTTCGGTATTGTACATTTTTCAAATGGGAACATCAACATCACGGGGCGCCCACGGTTTACTGCTCGGAAACACGCACGCACGCACGCACACGCACACACTCTCACCCACGCTGACGCATCACCCTTAAAAAGATCCCAGCTAGCAATGAAAGAAGGGTAACATTATCGCTTCCCCCGGCCCTCCAGCCTACGGCAGACCCTCCTGACGAATGCATCATTTCACAGGGAGAAACGCCAGCCCCCCCCCCCCGCACACTCCCCCCACCAACAGCCTCCGTCTGGGCCAGCGACGCCGGGCGTTCAACGCAGCGACGCGACCCACCGGCAAGGCAGGTAAAGGTGATGACCGGGTGGGGGGGGGGGGGGTGGAGGTGGGCCGACAGCTAACACGCGAAACACACACAACAAGACATGTCACGGAGACCCTCTCACGTGACGACGACTTGGAAGCCAAAGGGGAAGCGAGGGGGGGGTCTCGTCTGCGTCTGCCAGGGTGTGTCGGGGTGGGGGGGGGGGGGGGGTCTCACCATCGTTAAACCAGCTCCGGCATTCCGGAGTGGGAGAGAACGGCAGCGGCGCTCCGGGATTGGCGTCCAGCGACGTCAGAAGAGCTTCCCTCCGGGACGATGACCAGCTCATCAAAAGAATGGAAAAAAAAAAAAACAGCGGAAGTACGGAGAAGAAGAAAAAAAAAAAAATCACACACACCCACGGAAACGCCGACCTGCGCCGGAGCAGGGGGGGGGGGGGGGGAGGGTGTACTGAATCTCTACCGCTTCTCTGCGTCCTCTCCTCCCCGCGGTCACTGACTTCTTCCTCTTCCTCTTCTTCTTCCTCCTCCTCTTCTGTTTCCTTCAAGGTAATCTCCTTGAATCCTCCGGTGTGCCGACGGACGTCAGCTCGATGCGGTCGAGAGCAAAGCGCTACGGAGCCCGGCTGATAGGGCAGCGACGGCGGCGGAGGAGGGAGTGGGGGCAGAGAGCGCGAGAGAGAGAGAGAGCGAGAGAGGGAGAGAGAGAGAGAGAGAGAGAGCGAGAGAGAGAGAGAGAGAGAGAGAGAGAGAGAGAGAGCGAGAGCAAGAGGGAGCAAGAGCGAGAGAGAGAGAGAGAGCAAGACAGCAATAGAGGGAGAGAATGAGAGCGAGTGAGAGAGAGGGGAGAGAGAGGACGAGCGACCGAGAGGGAGGTAGCGGAAGGGAGCCGGGGCGAGAGGGAGGGAGAGAGGGAGAGAGGGTGGGAGGGAGGGAGGCGGGAGGCGGGAGGCAGCTGTCACTGAGTTGCGGAGGAGCGAGAGACCGAAGGCGGGACCACAGAGGTGACGCCGCTCTGGGTTTCTTTGGCCAGGCGTTCGTCCGAACACTAACCGGAAACGGCCGGAAGCTGCCGGCAATAGCGAGGAATAAAACCAGGAATAAAAAGGGAAGAGGTGATCGGTGAGGCAGACCGGGATGGAGCTCCCCGCTCGGGATGTGAGCTCCGTGACTGCGTTAGCGCCTAGCGCGTTATGTATAGAAGTGGGAGGCGCGCGTGTTCTCACCCTCTCTCTCTCACACTCTCTCTAACTGTCTCCGTCTATCTCTCTCGCTCTCTCTCTCTCTACGGGAACAGGAGCCCAGGTCTCCACTAACAGATGAATGGCGCAGTGCTGCTGTTGTCATGGTAACCACAGGGCTGAGAGAGGAGGAGGAG
The DNA here is from genome assembly GCF_031168955.1 of Gadus macrocephalus. Lineage (NCBI taxonomy): Eukaryota > Metazoa > Chordata > Actinopteri > Gadiformes > Gadidae > Gadus > Gadus macrocephalus. The sequence continues at coordinate 2,432,508 of NC_082399.1, forward strand.
GAGGAGGAGGAGGAGGATGCGTACCGAGGGAGGAGTTTTTTTCTTTTTTTATAAAAAGGAACATGGGAAGGGGGTGGTGGGGGGGTGGGGGGGGGGGGCTTCACATTAAAGGGACACCGTTTTGTCGCTCCCACTGTGGGGACGTGGGGACGATCCATACATCCATATGTATATATACACCACAGCTATCAAAGAGGATACAAACGCTCTCCGTCTCTTCGGCTCGGCCATGCCTCACACAGACCTCGTTTTACCCTTGAAAACACGCTTGCATCACTGCCGCCATCATTGTTTGCTCCAGGAGCCTAATATGGGCAAATAGGAAGTATTTTTATAACACAGCATTGTGTTTGGTGGTTCATCTTCTTTAAAAAGGAAATTGTACATCTCCCCATGACAAGGAGACACAAACGAGCCTTGAATATGGAAGGTTTGAGGGGTGAATATAGCACTATTTCGTCATGACATCTGCTCCCCTTGTCCTAACCTTGCTTCGTCAACACCTTCTTCTTATTGAAATGCGTCACTTATATTCCCAACATGTCTGTAACGCTTTTAGAATTGTCTTCAGTATTTATCTCTCCTTTTGTCTCCCCTGCTTTCCCATGCGGTCGTATTTCCCATCTGGGATCGATAAAGTGTTATCTTATCTTAAATAGTGAGCCCCATCTTCGAAACCTCCTCCGTGTGAGGTATGGCTGGATGTTTATCTTGCACAATCAGCGCCTCATCACTTTCAAATGGGTTACTGGGAACGAAGACATTAGTAGAAGAATGCAATAGTATGATTCATTCCTCTATTAATAATAGATTCATGGGTCGAATTACTGAACTTGGAACTGGATATCATTTGGAATAAGTCGATGGAGAAACACGCTAGGTCAATGTGGCTTTTCTGTGTTGGATTACTCCCCAACATTAAATTACATGCCAGATGTTTCCCCTAGATAAATGAAAATGGAAGTCCAATGAACGATATTATTATGGAATCCATAGAGGTGGGACACTAATCCACAGCATAGTTTGTACCATTATGAAAATGTGCTAAATCGTAGTAATCTCATCAGATCATCCTGAGCTTATGTCATGTCTGACAGCCAATCATTGAAGCTGCACCATATCTGTAGGCCTAGCAACAACATTCAAGTTCGAAACTTCTACCACCGTCATCGTCTAGGTAACTAACTACGTATAATGTTTCTGTGTCGCCTCAATCTCCACCGGACACGACAAAAGAAGAACACCATGGTCCCGCCGTCACAAAGTCCTTTCCCGAAATTGAATATTGAATTCTTGGCGAATGCATCGTACATTTTCGGTCATTGTTGCTGGAGAAGCTTTACAGACACATGGAGATGGGTTTTAGTTAGCATCAGGGTAACAATGCTTTGTGAGGAACTTGCGTCAAAGTCTTTTTTCAAACTTGACAGAGGGTATCAGCCAGGGTTTAATGCACAACGCAGGAAGAACATTGTGCTACTTGCCGAAGATTCATTGTCTCTTGTCCAGTCCACATATATTATATATACGGCCCACTAGGAAGATAAATTATGCCGGAGTGCATTCAGCGTGTATTCCCACAGGAGTCTGAGACAACAGTCTGAAGTAACTGTAGACTGATTTCCCCTCTACATCACGAATTGATATGATGTGCGATTTTGAGTTTGGAACGCAATAGGCCTGGGTGTTCATTACTCAAAAATGAATGATATTATGTTGTTTTAAAACAATACCGCTTTCTCCCTAGATACCGAAGAGCAATTCTACTCTCAATGTATTCTTTGGGCTCTGCTCGAGGCATCATTCCTCGGCATAAATTAGCCTTCCTGCACTCTCCCTTCATCTTTCATATTCCACCTGTGACAGGAAAGCTTAGAAATGTCACATTTCCATTCAGTGGAACAAATGACTCGGGGAGTCTGCGGTGAACACGGAGGCCCAGAGAGGAAATCAGGACGATAATTGAACAACGATTTTCTCTCCAGGTGCAAGTTGCTTGTAAGTAGCGGGCGGAGGGAAAATGGAGATTGAGATGCCCCCCCGAAATGTCAGCTCGCATACCAAATATTCAAAGAGGGTAGGAGGTGTCCAGACAAAACACAGAGCCCGGGGAAAGAGGCGCGGCTGCAGGGAAAGGTCTGAGGTGTCCCCAAATGTCAGCCTTCATTTCACAAACCTCCCCATGGACCACAATATTCCATCTGATAAAACACTCTGGCCTTTCCAATCGCATCTTGTGATCAGGCGTGGATGCACAATATGGGATGCTTTTTTGTCTTACTGTAAAGTTTTAATTGGGTTTAATAATAAAAAAGTAACAAGGGCGAATATGTAGGTACATATAAAACAAACCCGCTGTTTGGAAATACAATGAAGTTATTATGGGTTGCAGACCGTGGAGCTCAGCAATCAAGGTATTTCACGCATTGCTCTCATTATTGTAAGCAATCATCATTATTGTCAGCACAACAAAGCCGAAGGATTTCATGAACACTTGATTGACTGATAAATGCGTGAGAGTGGGAGAGAGAGAAAAAGTGTGGGGAAAAAACACAAAAGGTCATATGGCTGAAAAGGTGCTGATTTTAGGTCAGAATGCCAGCCATTTGATGTTCCATCTTCAACCGTCAATCCATAGAAAAGACTCTAATTGCATTGATTTGCTACCGGTAATTAAGGGAAGGCTGTGAAAATCCATAGGGAAAATGTTGAAATAATGCTTCTAAATGTTTCAGAGAAGGGCAGCAGATCAATCAACCCCATTACACGGCGAGGAAAACCCCCAAGCAAATAGTTTCTTTGTCAAGGAACAATAAGATCTCCCTTAAAAACGCATGCATAGAACTATCATCGCGGAGCTACACTTGTAAATCTCGCCTATTAAAACAAACAGTTTAGAAACGGCCCACATTTGGATGTATCCTGCCTCCAGACACGACGCGGCAGGAGAGGATGATAAAAAGGCGGCTTTATTTAAACAACTCCAGCAATTCTTCCTCTGATATCAACAAGACGTATGGGAAAAACAACCGCTACTAAACACCCTCAATGAAGACGGCTCGAGACGCATCGACATTCCCTTGCGATCAAACCGGACAATTTCACATTTTGACAACCCATTCAAATTCTTGCAACGTAGATAATTACAGAACCATTCTGTAAACACAACAACGATGTCTTGCATGCAAAGAAACCAAGGGAACGCCCCACGGAGCGATGCAGAGTGGATCTGGCACCAGAACCAGCACCAACCCCGGCCCCCAGTGACCCAGCCCCGGCCTGGCTAAGCAGCGCTCCCTCATGCCCTAGCTCGCGCACGCTCCTCCAATCTATTCACAGGTCGGCCCGGTGGCTTCTGGGAGCCTCCACAGGGAGCCACCACAGGGGCAGTTGTGGGGGGATTAAATCAGAAACTCATTGATTCCCCCCCCCCCCCCGAAAGGTCAGATCTTTCATAGCCGTTTCACTGCAGCAGGGCCTTGGGCTTGAATACGACCCGACCGGCCCTCACTCCGCCGGCTCCCCTCGGGCCAGGACTCAGGTGGGCCACCAGGGGGATCAAAGCTCTGCACAGGGCTCTGCTCGCCGCTGTAATCCTCCACTGCTCTCCTCTGGTGCCATTTTCTCTGCCCACTTCTTATCCTCTCTCTCTCTCGGTTCATTCTCTCTCTCTCTCGGTTCATTCTCTCTCTCTCTCGGTTCATTCTCGTTCATTCTCGTTCATTCTCTCTCTCTCTCTCTCTCTCCCTCTCTCTCCCTCCCTCTCTCTCCCTCTCCCTCCCTCTCTCTTCCCCCTCTCTCTTCCCCCTCTCTCCTTCCCCCTCTCTCCTCCCCCCTCCTCCTCCCCCTCCCCCCCCCCCCTTATCTAGTTGCTCGTCACCTTCTCACTCTGCCTCACCGGACACCGCTGGTATTTGGGCATCTGGCCTGAGATGTTTGTGTATACTATACAAACACACAGACACACACATGTACACGTAACGAAGCACACGCGCACCACTCCCACACAGAGTCCTGGCACCGTCCTGCTGTATGTGGAGGGGCGCTGGGCTGAATTAATTAAAGGGTGAGAGAGGCTGTGGTGCTTGAGACCACGGCCAATCTGGCTCCTGAGCCTTCTTCAGAGGCGGACATTGCCCTTCTGAGGACTTGAGGGCAAAGCGGAACCCGCACCGATGGCATAAGCGTCTGGGTGAGTTCAGCAAGCACGCAGACCCCCGAGAGGAGGTGACGTCGGTGAACATGTGTGACCAGCAGAGAGGACATATGATGGGGCCCGCAGGAACGCTTCGATGCCAACGTAAGCGACAAGTGAAAAGGGTAATGTCGATTTTTTTTTTGCTGAAATTACAAACAGAGTAAAATATAAAAAGATGGCTGTGAACGTCTCTCGTTTCAAATCAAAACCGAGGTGGAATTACACTTGGATTCCTTTTAATGCATTCTGTTACATTGATTGTTTAAAATTAGTTCATTCAATCTACACTCTACCTAGGTGCCTTTTCCTTGGCTCCTCCAGACAAGAACACAGAGTGGTGCTGTTGGAAACTTCTATATTAGAAGTTTATTGAAACTGCATGAGCTGGTGCGCCATGCTGCCATGCAGGAGACCTTCCTTCCTGTGTGTGTGTGTGTGTGTGTGTGTGTGTGTGTGTGTGTGTGTGTGTGTGTGTGTGTGTGTGTGTGTGTGTGTGTGTGTGTGTGTGTGTGTGTGTGTGTGTGTGTGTGTGTGTGTGTGTGTGTGTGTGTGGTGATTGCTGGTTTAACCTGTGCACACTTATTCCTCAGTGTGCAACAGGTGTGCAGCCTCCCCCAGAGTCCAAACAGTCCGACGAGGGCCAGGTGAGCCAGGTGAGGCTGCCTGAACCGGACTTCATCCACACACACACTACCACAATGAGCCTCTAAGACGTCAGAGTTATAAAATAATAAGATCGTATTTTATTGATCCCTGGCGGGAAATTAGAGGAAGCAAGTAAAGGAAAGTGGCGAGTAGAATAATGAAAATCTATAATAAAGTGACAGTGGCATTTTAATGAAAAAGAAAACAAGTATATGAAAAACAACAGCTTAGACGGCTTACTAAACATAAAGCTTGCTGCTCCTAGTCTTCAGTATACTGGCATTAGACGCCAGCAAGAGGTCCTAGACTGCTCCCTGCTGCATTAAAGACTACATAAGATTCAGATAACATTGCGGGTAACACAGATGAGCCCGCTGCATCAATATTTATTCAACAAAACAGTGAACCCACAGACACAGAAACAAACCCAGCGTGGCTGCTTTCATGTGTATTAATTGAACCAGGAGCTGTTGAACAGGTGCAGCTGTTCAGTGAATCATCAGAAGGCCCCGTTACCAATGCTTCAAGGCCCCAACCTTTCAGCGGTGTGGATGCCTTGACCTGGAGCCGAATGATTATGGCAAGCCGGTAGTGAATCCATGGCGATTGGAGGTTATCCGTCCAGGGAAGGTTAAACGATGGAAGACTCAGGGTTTCTGAAATAATGGAAGTCTCGCGGTTTTCTTGAAGACCTTAGAGGTCTTCAGGTTTACCCCTCTAATCCATTGGCTTTGGCAAGATGCTTCGTGAAGCAGAAGAGAGCTGTGTTGCGGTCGGAGAGTCAAAGACATTACGTCCTAATGTCCTTTCCTAACCTCTTTTCCTTGACCTCGTTGGAAAACGTCAAGAAGTCAAGGAAAGATGTGAAGGAGGATTCTTAGGAAAAGACAACTGCATTGCTAAGAGACTGCACTTAGACACAAGGATACGTCATTATACAACGGCGGATTTTATGGATGCGAGTCTGCCTTGGTGAAACTATGGTCTACTAAAAGTACATTTTAGATACTTTGCCCTGTGCGCTGATTTACGCAGGATATATAAACGTGGACAATACAGTGAAGAATCGAACTTTATTCCTACAGTTCGAATTAAATAATAAAAGGAATATGGGAAACTAAATGGTTTTCACATTGATAACCGTTTCTCACACTCCCTCTCCGGTATGAAAATAAATCGAGCTAATGTTGATCGCTTTTGTGAATGGTAGAACGGTGCGCCGTCTGAAAGGTTCTTGCCGCAAGGCATTGTGGGACGTCATTTTCTCTTCCCTTTGGTGAAGGACGGTCCATTGTAACCGACACTGAAAGAGATAAGAAAGGAAGCATTGAAGGCCCATTCCTCAGCTTAAAGAGAATCGAACGGCTCGTATCATGGCTGCAACTTAAATACTTCCGGGTCATTTCAGTCGCATCCTTCCTCAGCGAAAAAGACTAGACATATTTATACATATATTTATATATATAGACTGCCCTGGACATGTACAATAGAGCCTTTCCACAGAGGTTCAAAAGCACGGGGTAACTACGGAACTGTTACATTCACCTTCCAGGGCACAAGGTCCACGGTCCATGTGTGTCATCTCCACTAGTTTTCAATCTACTTCCCTTAGCCTGGTCCATAAAAAGAACAGACCCATAAATAGTATGATGAGTGCCACGTGTGTTTGTCCTAGGTTGATACCTCTGTGAAAGGGTCCATCCTTTACCACTATCAATCATGCTAAGTGACTGAGAATAAATAAGTTACATTTATCCAGGATTTATGTGAAGAGACCTGATGCACTTTACAAACCCGAGCCGGCAGAAGGACGAGGCGTTATCAAATCTGCCGTCATTCCTCAACAGCAGTATTTATCAAGCTCATTTTGAAACAATTGGTGTGATCACACACAGACACACACCCCAGGCATACACACGGTGTAATTAACAGGGATGACCTTGCAAAGATGGCTGCCCACACCCTGAAGGGGTGGGGGGAAGAGAGAGAGAGAGAGAGAGAGAGAGAGAGAGAGAGAGAGAGAGAGAGAGAGAGAGAGAGAAAAAACACATGTTTTTGCTGGAGGAAGAACTCCCCAGTGGTCTGAGAAACATCATTTCCAAGCCTTTAAACTGCCCTTCTATGAAATAAAAAACAAAAACATACAGAAACTCCTCCGGCCTGCTGGAACTCGTCAGCACCACCCCACAGAGCGCTGAGAGACGGACACAGATAGATATGAACACACTATTTGTCTGTGTGTCTGTGTGTGTGTGTGTGTGTGTGTGTGTGTGTGTGTGTGTGTGTGTGTGTGTGTGTGTGTGTGTGTGTGTGCGCATTCTCCCTTTAAAATCCTACAGTTTGGAGAGCACAAGGCCACGAAGAAGAGAACCTTTCCCCGTGATGTAAGAACCATGAGCCTGGCGATGCAGAGGAAGACACTCCATCATCATAGCAGCATCCTGGGGGCTGGTGAGCCCTAGTGGCGGGGGATGGTTAAATGAACCGTGAATGAACACCGGGAACAGCCAGGCTCAGAGCCGCCACCAGGGCTCAGGACGGGGCCCTCAATACCTCCTCGTCTTGAAGCCGTCGATAAAAAACACTCTTTGATTGATTGACGCAGGCAGCGTCACAGCGTCGTTCTTGCTGCAGGCTTTTCGAAGAGCGAGTCCACAAGATGGTGATTTAGAGAAATATGGAGTAAACAACAACGCCATCGTTGTCAAGATGGGTATTTAGAGCAATATGGAGTCTGCAACACCTTAACAGTATGGTTATTGAGACCAATATGGAGTAAACAACAACATGTTTTCAAGATGGGTATTTAGAACAATATGGAGTGCACAACAATGCCATAGCAGTCTGGTGTTTACCAGATGGGTTTTTAGAACTATACAGAGTACACAGCACCATTACAGTATGTTTTTCTTTTTTATGGCTCACACCCCACAGCCAAAAATTACAAGCCGGGAGGGAGATGGAGAGAGGCAGAGGGGAAGAGAGGGAGAGAGGTGAGGGAGAGAAAGAGAGAGTCAGAGAGAGAGAGAGAGAGAGAGAGAGAGAGAGAGAGAGAGAGAGAGAGAATGAGAGAATGAGAGAATGAGAGAATGAGAGAATCAGAGAGAGAGAGAGAGAGAGAGAGAGAGAGAGTCAGAGAGAGAGAGAGAGAGAGAGAGGGACAGCAGAGAGAGAGAAAAGGAGGACGAGAGGGAGGAAAAGAGAGAGAAAAGGAGGACGAGAGGGAGGAAAAGAGAGAGAGAGAGAGAGAGAGAGAGAGAGAGAGAGAGAGAGAAATTAGAGAGTCAGAGAAAGAAAAAGAGAGAGAGAGAGAGAGAGAGAGAGAGAGAGAGAGAGAGAGAGAGAGAGAGAGAGAGAGGGACAGCAGAGAGAGAGAAAAGGAGGACGAAAGGGAGGGAAAGAGTGAGAGACAGAGACAGAGAGAAAGATTGAGAGAGAGGTTGAGCGAAAGACAGAGAGAGAGAGAGGCAGAGAGAGAGAGAGAGAGAGAGAGAGAGAGACAGGGAGAGAGCGAGAGCAACTCCAGAGGCATTGTTCGGCCATATTTTTCCACATTCTCCCGAGTGTCGGACATTACTGTGGCAGGAAATGATTAGTGGCGGTGGGGAAGCAAAGAGCAGCACAACAGAGACGACCACAAGCTCGCAGTCCGCTGGCCGTTCCCTGGCAGCGAGGCCTGTCAATTAGGTAAGCCCGTGGTGATTAGCTGAATTGAAAATTGCAGACCTAGCCTCCAAGGGCTGGCTCCCGGCCTGTCTCCGGGCATTTACCCGGGATAAGTGCTCAGGGCTACGGGTGATAATTGCTTATCAGCGATCAGTGGGATGACAACACAAAAGCATTTCCCCTCGCCCGACACTCCAGGTCACACACGTGATAAAAGCTGTGCATTTAAAGGCACTCTTTAAGCATGGGCTTACGGTCCTGCAGGGGGTGCAGCAGGGAGTGTGGACGGGCAGACGCTCTCAAGATGGATTCATATTCGACCCAAATCGCTGTGGTGTCCGCCTTCAAGGTTTCAACAGAGCGCTCTGAATCTATTCAAAACATTGTGCCCAGACAAAATTGCACCTTCTCCCCTTACTTTGTTGTTCTCGTCGTACAAAGCATGTGCGACAACAAAGCGTCTGTGTGCGTGTGCGTGTGTGTGTGTGTGTGTATACGAGTGTGAATGTGGGTATATATGTGTGTGTGTGTATGTGTGTGTATATGAGTGTGTGTGTGTGCGTGTATACGTGTTTAGATAAGCGTGTGTATATGTGTTTATACTGTAAGTGTGTGTGTGTGTGTGTGTGCGCGGGCGTGCATATGTGTGTGCGTGCGTGTGTGTATGTGTTGGTCTGTGTTCGTCCATATGCGTGCTTGCGTGCGTGCGTATTCCCGACGTGACCACGTCGAGGCCCCCTCTAGGGGGCGATGCTGAGCCCTACCTGTGATCTTCTTCACGGGCTGCAGGCGGACGTTGACGGCCTGGTGGGCCAGCAGGGGGGAGGAGGGCAGCGAGCGCGACACGCCCTCCATGATGCGGATGTGCTGCATGCCCTCGGTCATGGACAGGGGGGGCACACCGTAGTCTCCGTCGAAGGCACAGTCACTGTCTATACTGCCACCTGCAGGACGGGAGGGGGATTACACCATGAGAACACTGGGAAGGGGAGACTACATTTACATTGACATTTAGCCAACGCTTTTGTACACAATGACTCATAATAAGAACTTTTATCGCAAGAAAGAGAAACATTAATATATCGCTGTCGGTGCAGTAAGGATCCAACCTGACTCTCGCCAGATGAATTTCGTTCCACCTAGCTCAACTCCTCCATCTCGGATCGCTCCCGTTCACCCGTTTGGACGAGATTTGGGGACCATATCGAATGGTAGAGCCATCAGGACCGCCGGGCGGGATTTTTATAGATGTGACGTAGTGGCCGGAGAAGCGACGTCACATCACAATGGCGGCTGGCATCGAGGAAGCAAGCGTCAACATTGATGCTGCTATTTCATCCGTGATGTCCAATCTAGCAAATATTCTTTCTTTAAAAGAACATCAGAGAACGGCTGCGTCTCTCTCATCAACGTAACGGGTTTGTATTGATGCGAGTGGTTGAAGTAGCATGTCAATAAAGATGACGGACAAGTGGTTTATCCAATCATATGCAAGGATTTTTGACGAGGCCCAGACTTCTAAAACACCTCTCCAATGGAGTGATCCCAGATGGATGAGTGGAGCTAAGGGGAACAAAGATCGCTAGGAGGTAGAGCGGGTTGGCTGGTAACCTGAAGGTTGTTGGTTCGATCCCTGGCTCCTCCTAGCTGAGTGTCGAGGTGTCCATAAATGCAGTCCATTTACATTTATAAGATGCTACAACATGGTAAATACTATTTTTAGGAGCCTGGGACGTACAACACGCAATACATCAAAATTGGATAAGAGGGTTTTGGGGATGTTAAGGGGGGAGGCTATGCAGAGTCTAGATAAACTCTGAACTAGGGGTACAAAGTTTGCAAATACCCCCCAATAGGCAGTGCAGCATTCATGACTAACTTAAAGCTAGGGTGGGCGATTTTGGAGAAAACAGCCGTTGAGATTCCGTCGCGTGCTCTCTGGCCCGTCCCTGCCACGCTACCTGCTGTAGGTCCTCCCACCGAACGTCAGTTATGCGCGTTCATGTGAATTCAGTTACATTGATAGGAAGACGAAACACCATGTCCGATTCCGAGGTAATTAAACATTAGTGCTGATTGCTACATAAGTACATATATAGCATCAACATCTTACTCACAGACATACCATGTATGTTATCTTAAAATCATTGCCATTGCGCTGGTAGGCCTAAGAAAGGTAGCTGTATCAGCCAAGCAAGATAGCAAACTAATTGCAACTGTAGTTCGTTAGCATAAGAACAAAAGCAAAAAAAAAAAAAAAAACTCCTTCTCCATGATAACAGAATTCTTCTAGGTCTCCCTCTTATCAATATTGACAATCGATATGATCTCTTTACTGTCGTTGTCCATCATTGTGTATGTACAGTACTGTGCTGAAAAAATATATATATTTGATAAAATAACACAGAAAGCCAGATTACACACAAGGAAACCGTCACTTCAAAGCGATCGCGAAACTGAGCTAGGCTGCTGCTAGCTTGCAACAACGTTATAACAATACATGGAATATCATATGCTAGACTTCCCTCGCAGTGCTTATCTTGGCAGTTGTGTCAACGTTGCTTTTATACAAACGTGACTCGGACATTATCCACAGTTGAGTTGAAGCCTAGGACACGTGTTAGCACAATCTCTGTGTTATTCCGACAGCCAGGGTTGGTGTGACCATAACTAACCTATAAAACGGACCGGGAAAAGAACCATCGGCTGATGCAAGACATCCTACAGAACCGTATTGAAATGGTTACATTACAGAACCGTAATGTAACGGTTATCGTGGCTTTGCTTAGTAAAAAAACATACCAGCCGACACTTTACATATTCATCGCAATATACCATGGAGGGATAGCACAATTCCTTACCTGTCTATAAGAAATATAGCCATCTCAGCGTCCGATTTTAAGTTTCTCCGGTCACGTAACTCTCTCCATCCCTCCATAAGCCACGCCGATGTTTACTCTGGTTTTATTTCGAGCTCTCTCCGCCTCCCTTTTAGTAGCTGTCCTTTCAACAAGTGTCTTTCCTCTTTTTTTCTCTGTCTTAGTGGTGTTAGTTGATGGTATCCGGGGAATGGGAAATTTATGGGCCGTTGATGAAGACACGGCTATTCATTTGTTGTCCGCCGTAGTAGTACAAAACTGTCAGACCGCTAGGCTCGTGAACGCTCACGCAGGGACGCACCAACGTCGTTGCCAAGGTGACCGGACAGTCCCACAGCCAATAAGAACGGAGAATCGGAGCCTCGCTCTGATTGGTCAAAGTGTACATGAGCGGTGGCAATTTTTGGGTGCGGCCCACAGAGGCAGGGGAGAGCAAAGTTATGAGCAGATATTCTCAGAGCACTTCACCTACATATAGCTGACTGGCTATTAGGACAGTTTTGCCAAATATTACAGTAAAGAAATTACCCACCCTAGCTTTAATGTTAAATATACACGTTAAGGTTAGCTACAATGGCACAATGTCTAATGCATCCCACACAACGGCCTTTTTAAGCAGTGCTTAAAAAGCTATGCTTCAAAATAGCAAAGCCGCACACCAAACCCAGTAGCTAGCCACACTCTAATATAGAATCGCCATCTCTTCACTCCTCGATCAAAACACACATCATATCATTCTTGGTATGATCAAGACCCTAGAGTTTTTGGTTCATAGTCATATAATTATATGGGACTGCTCATCACGTCGTACATGCCATGGACTCCCATCGTAAACAACACTGGTGATACTCTTAATAAGCCATTCATTACTGTAACGGCATCGCCGCGGTGTGCAGGGCTGGTATGGTTGTAAGGGGAAGCAGCCTCGCAACAGGCTCCACACTGCCCCCCCCCCCCCCCCCCGGTAAACAACAGCTTTATTAAAGCTGCGACTAACCACCAGAAATGTCTCGCTGTATTGCACAAAATAGTGCACAGTCATGGCCGACAGTAAGAGTTTTGTTACAGGGAGAGGGAGAAAAAAAACGGACTCTGAACAATGGAACAAAGACGAGTGAAGTTCACCCACTCAAACGAAAATGCCAGTCAAAATGTGTTCTTTTTTACCCTTTGTCTCCCTGCGTCTGAAGTCCCATGCACAGCCAAGAGCTCGCAGACACACACGGGAACACACAGGCACACACACACACACCTCTTTTTATTGGTGAACAACTACCATCCACTGCTCTTTGTGACGACTCCATATCCATTTAATTATCTTTCACTTAAATCGCTCCCCCGGCGTCGACCGGTCGATTCCCGGCAGATTGTTGCCGTTGAATCAACTGGTCGGGCAACGCGTCTCACATCAGATCCGAGCCGTCGCTCGGGAGCCTAGAATCCATTAACAGCCACCGGTCTGCGACAAGCGCGCATGAATAGGTCTGAGACGCTGAGAACAGACGGACGGACGGTCAACGTCGGCACCATTTCAGAGGAGTTTCTCGACTTTGTTCACTTGGGAATGTCTGAGAGTTCGGGAAACACAAGTAGTGTTCAAGGCCGTGTGTGAATACATGCCTGGAGAATGTGAACACGGTTTGCTATTTGGAAAGTGGTCTTGGGCAAAACAATAGCAGCACGGCGACACGACGGGTTGCAGGAGCTCATCTATCCTGCGCGCGAGTTATTATTTTCTCCGGCGAGTAAACAACTCTCTGCATCACTGTATGTCTGTACGTCGCATTCTTCTCCGGCTGTCACCCGTCCTGGTGCAGATCGCTCTGGTGCCAGCTATGCACCTGCCTATCAATGGACCCCCCCCCATTTTTGGGGGGGCTACACCAGCCATTCAGGAAGTTGTAGCAACGCAGGTCCGATTCCCTTCCGTGGTCCTTTGCTACTTATCATCCACTCCCTTCTCCCAACAGCTTACTTTCACTCTTTCCTGGCATGTCCACAAAGGCTCCAAAAAATCCCTTTCAAATATATTGAAATAAAACGTGCCATTTCGCTTAGTCACTTAAAACGGTATTCATCCAAAAAATAAAATAAAAAATAAAGCCACTGTTGAATGTCAACAGTTCAGAGTCCTTTTTCCCCCCCCGCCGTTGGCATTTGACTGTTTTTATAATGACATTTGCATAGCGAGCAGCTTTCTGATCCTCTCCATGTTAATGTGCACTCCACTCCCCCTCTCGCCCGGTCCCCTGCTGCATCTTCACCACGACCGCCTCGACACGTCGTCCGCCCGCACCGGCACCAACACGCCGCTCGTTAACCAATCACACGACTCGCGCCTGACTATTAAGAAGCGCGTGCAATTACCTCCAGTCCCTTGGATGATTCTATTTCGCTTTTTCTTTTTTTTAAGCTGTCAGGTACCATTTGGCGACACAAGCCTCTCTTGGCCCCAGCGTGCGAGTTTTCTTCCCAGCTAGTGAGCGGCACAAACAGCCACGTACAGACGTTGACAGGGAGGGAGAATTTATAATTGGCCACAGCGTCCCTGTCAAGCGCTGACATTGGTTCTATTGATGTTATATCTGTCGTTGTCGTTTTCCCCTCGCTATACACTACAGCCCGGAGAGAAGCTCAGATCGAGGAGAGTAAATTACAGGGAGGGGAAATGGTACCGTACACCGAATGGCGTCCGTACATTGTCAATATGACACCGCCTGGAAGCGTCACACACACACAATGACCCTCTGTGAAGTCTGGGGGGATATCTTACATCTTCAAATAGGAGCCTGCAGGAAATGGGTGAAATATAATAATCATAATAATAATAATAATAAAAAGTAAAGGCTATCCTGAAATAATAACACTTGTGGGTGAAGTATTACTATTATGAATATCATCATCATTATTATTATTCTTATGACAAATTTTTCAAACATTGTTTTGACAAGCTTTAAAGTACCCTGCTGAGCGAACTAACTTGTTGACCTTCAGCTCAAACTATTCCAGACACAACAATTCCTAGCCGGCAGTGCAGTGCAATGGAAGACACAGCTTTGAGTTCCTGGTGGTTTCACACAGAAAAACCCTCCACAGGCCACATTAGCCCTGAGCTATTTCTGCCCCTGCCCGTCCCGAAGCTCCTGACCGACCCGATAAGAGGGGGTTAAATGGGCCGGAGCACGGAGGTCGACGCAAAGACCTTCAACATGGTCTTCGCCCCCTCACATCCTTCTATATCACAATCCATCTTCTACTATCTTCTACTTATAAAACTTTACAGAAAGATACTTCAGAATGAAGTGCATAATGTACAATAGATGAATTGAATATAGTTGTGAATAAAATAACACATTGTAATACATACATGTATATATATATATATAAAGTTCAGCCCACGAATACAAACAATACGACATAATACACACGTACATAAACATTTAGTTATCTGAATGGACTGGGACGATAGATAAGGTCAACAGAAGTCTGCCGATATTGACGCCGTTTTGTTTCCCTCTTCATTGTTTGTCATTTCCAACTAAACAATAAAAAATATGATTCAATTAAATCAATGTAATTAAATGAGCCAGCGTCCGGTTGGCATGTGCATGTGTATGTGTGTGTGTGTGTGTGTGTGTGTGTGTGTGCGGAGGTCTGTTTCTGTGTGTGTGTGGGGGTGCGCATGTGTGTGTGTGTGTGGGGGTGCGTATGTGTGTGTGTGTGTGTGTGTGTGTGGGGGTGCGTATGTGTGTGTGTGTGTGGGGGTGCGTATGTGTGTGTGTGTGTGTGTGTGTGTGTGTGGGGGTGCGTATGTGTGTGTGTGTGTGTGTGTGTGTGTGGGGGTGCGTATGTGTGTGTGTGTGTGTGTGTGTGTGTGGGGGTGCGTATGTGTGTGTGTGTGTGTGTGTGTGTGGGGGTGCGTATGTGTGTGTGTGTGTGTGGGGGTGCGTATGTGTGTGTGTGTGTGTGTGTGTGTGGGGGTGCGTATGTGTGTGTGTGTGTGTGTGTGTGTGTGTGGGGGTGCGTATGTGTGTGTGTGTGTGTGTGTGTGTGGGGGTGCGTATGTGTGTGTGTGTGTGTGTGTGTGTGTGGGGGTGCGTATGTGTGTGTGTGTGTGTGTGTGTGTGGGGGTGCGTATGTGTGTGTGTGTGTGTGTGTGTGTGGGGGTGCGTATGTGTGTGTGTGTGTGTGTGTGTGTGGGGGTGCGTGTGTGTGTGTGTGTGTGTGTCTGTAGGTCGGTGCAGGTGTGTGTGTCGGTGGGCGCACGGTGCTCACCTTGGCCGGCGTGGCTCAGCGGGTGGTCTAGAGGCGAGCGGGGGTCTCCCAGGTCCTCGGTCCCACCATCTGCAGCCCAGGAGCAAGAGAAGGACAGAGACGGGGAGTGAGCGCGGTGGCGCTGGCGTCTGCGTTTGCGGCGCGGCGGGGGGGCCGTGAACCCCCCGTGCCGCCGCGGAACACCCTGCTCCCCAAACAGGGAGGTCGCCGACCCCACCACCCCGAGAACGGTGCTGACACAGAGCCCCACGACGACGCCCCTCCGCCCGGGGCCCGCGCGGCCCCCGCCCGGGGCCAGGCGAGACCCCACCGCCAGGCTCCACTGCCTCCAGCGCCGTCCTGCGGAGAGGACGCGGCGGCGGCGGCGGCGGGACTCCCCCTGCCCCGTCGGCGGAAACATCCGCAGCTCTTCCTCCCCCGTCACCGCGCACGCCGAGATCCCCTCCGGCCCCCCCGAGACCCCCACGCCCCACCCCCCGTTCCTCTGCGCGGGGATGGCTGCCGTCGGCTAACTGGTCCCAGTGGCTCGGCGATCAGGGGCGATCTGCGGCGCGCGGGGGGGGGGGGGGGGGGGGGTGCGGCTCACCCCTGTGATCTACACACGGCTAACGATATGAAGATCAATGAGGCCCGGGGGAGCCGGCCGGCGGACGAGGGGCGGGCGGGCGGAGGGGACGGGGCGCTCGCTGGGGCGTCGACGTCCACACAGCCGGGGCCGTGCTGTGCCTCTCTTCTCTGGCTTTGTGAAGGGCGGCGCTCTACCAAGGGGTGCTTCCAGCCGCGCCTTGATTTATACCCACGATAAATGTTTCCCGCCACGGCGGGGTCGACGATTCATTTAGCTCCGGCCTGTGGGCTTTTGTTTTTTAAACAATGGCTTCAGATGAAGACGGACGCCGCGCTTGTTGTGCGACGCGGCGGGCTCTTTATCGCGGGGGAGTGTGTGCTTTGGCGAGCCCTCCCGAGCTGTGCTTTAATCAAATATCCTCCATTGTCAGCACGGACGTACACAAACAGCCGTCCAAAGGCTATCTCCCCCATCTGAAATACACACACAGCGATGCAGTGTGTGTGTGTGTACGTGTGTGTGTGTGTACGTACGTGTGTGTGCGTACGTGTGTACGTGTGTGTGTGTGTGTGTACGTGTGTGTGTGTGTGTACGTGTGTGTGTGTACGTGTGTGTGTGTACGTGTGTGTGTACGTGTGTGTGTGTGTGTGTGTGTGTGTGTGTGTGTGTGTGTGTGTGTGTGTGTGTGTGTGTGTGTGTGTGCGTGTGCGTGCGGCTGTTGACACACAGCTGGATAGATTGGCTGGGCCGGTGGAAAGATCAAGCTTGTCAATAGTCCGATAGAATAAGCCACAGGGCAGAGTCGTGGGAGAATTGGGCCACTCAGATTGACACTGATCGCGGAAAAAATACTCGCTGTGGAGGTAAGGGTGCCATTGTTCACAGAGTCAACCGCGGGGTCGATCCGACACAATGAACTCTGCTGTTGGCTTTCAGAAACACCAACCTGGGTGAACTATTCGTAACTTGCCGTTATTAAAACATGTGCAGCCAATCTTGAAACCCGAAGAACTCGCTCTTTCCGCGACACCAACAACAACGATAACAATAACAACAGCCAACTGAGATCCTTTCAAAAATAGTCTGTTTTCCTGATTGGCTAAATGGTAGAAAAATCAATAGCGGCCTCAGAGAAAGACGTAAGTCGGCTATGTACGTCACTTCCGCCATGAGGAGGGAAAGAAATTATCACACACCGACATACACCCACTTGACAAAATAGATTTGGCACGGCTCAGGCCTCTGTACTCATTATAATGGCTTCACAGATGAAGTACGGAGCAGTGTGTTGATGACTAATTTGCCATTGTAACTTTGCATTCTCTGCCACCCATTGTAATGATGTAAAACATGACAATGAAATCATTTATTTTGCAAAATGGATACGGGCATCCGCTCTTAATGAGAGAAGAAACAAGAGGGAACGCAGGATACGGCTACGAGACACACATCGAGGTCACTGGAACTGCCCTCGCGAAACATGGATTTCAAATGTATCCACCCACAACAACAACGTCTCCGTGATCAGTGCTTCGCTTCGGTTCAGGGTGTTTACTGGTCGTCTCTTCAGTGCATTTAAGCGGCCCTTTGCAAAGGGGCTCTACTCAGGCCAGCTATTGCTTTGTGGTTACCGGTGATCTGTGGGGCAGCCAGAACATCTGCCGTTCATTGTGCCTCAAGACGGATCGATGGCCTATTAAGCAGCGAACATGCATTGGGAGGACCCCATCGCTGACAGAAGACGAAGACATGTTTTCATCCCAACCGCGAGGACCGATAGAAGCCATCAGGCGGGCTCTTTGAAACTATCTGTCAAGCGGGCGTGCGGTCAACAGCCACACAGACGAGATGGAGTGGGGGTTGGAAGGGAATTAAACTCGATACTAAATGTCTCTTATTTGTGCTCGCTTCAAAACAGTACAAAGAGACCACTTTCGGAGAATTCTGTTAATCGTGATTGGGGCTAAATTGGATGTAAAAAATAAAAAGTGTGCACTATTTGTCAGGATAAATACTCGACCATTTGAGGCGGACAACTCAGTGTTACGAGAGTACGTCACTCGTCCGCAGGGTAACAACATTTGAGTAAAACACCAAATGTCAAAAGCGACGACGTAGACGGAGACAATGTCTTCAGAACTGATCCACATCATCAACATAAAAGTGCCATCGCAAGTGAAGGAAGAGAACAGAATGTCAAGGTCTCCATTTGACTAAAGTGGAGGACGTCAGTGAGTGGAATTAGAGACAAATGCCTTGCAGAAGTAGTTTTAGGACTCACTAGCCTCTTTTGTCGTGGGAGAAAAAGTACAATACTGAAAATAGAAAACTGCAGAGGCCACCTCAATAGTGCCCAGAGAGTGTGTGCACTAATCTAAAGTGTGCTTCACTTATTGTTGTCCAGTGTGTCAATGTACTTTATGTGCAGCCATCCTTGAAAGGCCTGGGAACAGCACGGCTTTACACGCTGGATCATGCTTTGAAAAGCTGGAGGTAAATACCAGTAAATCAGACGGAAAAAAATAAATGGGACTTTGCAGGAACTATAACAGTAAAACATGCTGACATTCTTCAGAAGACCGGAGCCCACACACACACAAACACAGAAAGTCAATTTTCTATGTCGTATAGGATTCGTTTCTGTGTCAGGGTACTCTGATGTATTCGTTCCTAATGGCTGCATGAGTTAATGTGTGTGGTATGCTTGATTGTGTGTTAAAAAGCTAAAACGACCAAAGGCTTCATCACTACACTTGACATGTAACTCACCGGTTCACGAACCCATGAAAATCTAAGGTTTAGGGCTACTTTAACATCAAAACAATATTCTTTCGGCCGAGTAAAAAAAGTGGAAAATCCCAACGGAGCTTGGGCAATCTCACACCCAGACGTACAACATATGCTACACCGTAGAGATAAACTCTTCATTTACATCAAGTGGGAACAAAACATGGAGGCAACTTCGCACGCAAGCACATGCTAGCATACAATAAAAACAGCAATGAAACTCAGAAAAACAGGAAACCTTGTTGTGGTCTCAAAAATCCCACGGCTTGAAACACAAACACACACAAGACTGCTGAGAGAGATATTTCCAACTGCTTACTCTCACAGCCGGGTCTGCTGTAAAACGGGAAGCTGTGGGCTTTGACATTCTGCCAGGAAAAGACAATAGGACACTGCTTTGATGCACAGAGTGTGTGTGTGTGTATATATTTATCTGTGCTTTTGTGTGAATGAGAGAGAAAGATCGAGAGAGAGTGGGTGAGAGAGAGAGAGTGAGATAGAGAGAGAGAAAAGAGGTACGTCAACTAGGCCTCCGCATACCTTCCACACTACCACGTCATTCCAGTCTTACAAACGACAATTATTTGGGACGTGCTTTCGATCCACATGTCTTTCTGTGTCCTTGCTGACCGCGGTCCGATGTGTCACGGACCCAGTGAATAGAACCCGGGCGGCCATTTAAGACCCCATTAGCAGAAACACAACCAAGGTTAAGGAAATTGGAACCAAGTATTTCTCAACATTGTGTTTGAGTTTGGCTTCGTACTTCCTCACAGACGGCGACAGCTGGGGGTAAAGTCCTGAAGCTGTTTTTTCACACAGGCCTTCAAAGCAGAAAGGGGAGCGCAGGTAGTTACTTTTATTGATAAGCGGGGGGAGTGGGGGGGGTCGCTTCACAGCATCCGAAGGCCAGAGGTAGAGAGACGACTGACGCAGGTACACACACTAAACAAAAGACAAGCCAGAGGAAAGGGCAAGTCTTCCCTTTAATCACGGGACTAGCCTCTTTATTTTGAACTGTAATAAACGCGTCAAGTCCAGGCATGTTTATTTGTTCAGCCCATTCTTTAGAGCTACAGAAAAAGAAAAAGAAGGTATTTACCGGCCCCCATTTTCACTGACAATTTGATGGTACCTACGACACCACAAGCCCCAACATGGGCACAGGAGAACTCCCGGGAAGGCCTTTAGCCTGATGGCGATGTGTCTGGGAAGAGTGTGTTGCTGGTGTTCAGTCGCTAGCCACGATAACCTGCCCGCTCTGTCCCTCGTGGCCGCTTCTAAAGGACGCACACTGCCTCGCACTGTCACACAACAGCCCTACATACACACACTAGCACGGCTACAAGGTCAAACCATTGATGTCGCAGGAAGTCCAGTAGACACCATTTCAAAATGTTTTGCCAAAGTAGGGGTCGACATCAGGGGTTACTGCGACTGCAGACTGACACGGGCCGCTTTATGTGAGACTATGAAAACAAAAGGGCACCTTATTTTCAGAGATTTTCGTATTCAAACCCCCTACAGGGCTGCGGTGGGCTGTTTGGGAGTGGGGGGGGGTCACTGGTCGGGCCTGCCAGGCTTCAGCAGTATTAGCGGGAGTGACAGTCCAAAGACAATGCTGTCAGCCCCCATGCAGTGTTACCTTGAACAAGAAGAAGGAGGCCAGCGGGGACAATTTGTGACCGGTTCCTAGTGGAGAACGAGTGGGGGATCCGTGGTTGAGAAAGTCCCCCCTAAGGGAGTGGGGACTGCATTATGCAGGTGCTCTGCTTGCTGCTGTTGTTGCCAGACTTGTCTTGCAGGACGATTGTGAGAAGGGCGAGTGAGGGGGGGTGGGGTAAGGGAGAGTGTGTGTGTGTGTGTGTGTGTGTGTGTGTGTGTGTGTAAGGACAGGAGGGAGAAAAGGCAGAGAAAAAGATACGGAGAGAATATGGGAGAAAGGTGATATAAAAGGGAGAGAGAGTGAGGGGAGTGTGTGTGTGTGTGTGTGTGTGTGTGTGTGTGTGAGTGAGTGTGAGTGTGTGTGTGTGTGTGTGTGTGTGTGATAGATAAGGTTCGAAAAAAGAGAAGTAGATATGGACGACGGGAGCGGGGGGGGGGGGGGGAGGGTGGAAAGGCCAGTGGAGAGGGGTGAACGCCTGAAGGGGGGGAAGGGAGCGAGGGAGGGAGTGAGTGAGGAGATAGCAGAGCCAGCAGTTTCACCAGCCGATAACTGCAGCTGCACGGCCAACGCCCCGACTCCACTCTGGACCCACCGTGATGCCAGGGTGGCCTGCTCTCAACAAGCCACGGCAAAATAAACACAGCGAGCCCACCAGCAGAAACAGACCCGTGCGCGTGTGCGTGTGCATGTGTGTTTAGAGACTTTTGGAACCCAGCACCGTCTTCCAACCGTATGCCAGCTGTGTAGCGAGAACAGGGCTTAACGAAGCTCATCCACCACCAACATACACCTTGTGTATACACAGGCGAAGAGCAGGAGAAACCCAAACTCTTGGAGACTGGGCGTGGGGCTCTCAGAGTGAGCCTTCGCGTCCGCTCGGAGGGGTGTGTGCAGCAGAAGACTCGAGGCACGTTCACACCTGCGTCGCCTCGCTCCTACCACAGGAGAAATTCATTTATAGAGGCGGTTCTCTTGTCATTGTCCCGGCAGCACCCAGGGACAAAGTACAAAGACCTGAGCAAACACAGAAAACCGTTTTGTTGAGAGGGAACGCACTGGAAGACGCAATTTCATATAAAATAAACCTGAATCGGACTTTCGGGCTCGCAGGCCTTCAACTCGCTGTGGTCGGGTGTGTCTCAGAGTTGAAGGTATAAAGGTACTAACGTCATGAAGTACGGACTGTTTACTCAATAAAATACTAGAGTAGAATAGAATAGAATATGCTTTTATTGTCATTGTACAGTGTACAATAAAAATAGCAAGCAAAAGTTCAAGGCAGTAGCGCAAAGTTTGCATAAAAAATAGATGAATCAATGATACGTACAGTGCTTTACAATTATTGCACATTGTCCTCACAAACAGGATGTGAAATGTGGAAGGTCAGAGCTCAAACGTTTAAAGCCATTTAAAGCTCACGGTAGAAGACGGCAAAGCAAACAATCTGAAGAAATGTTTACTGGAGCTGCAGCTCATCCGTTATGCCTGCATATTGGTTTTCGGGGCGCCCATGGCGAACGCTTAATCAATGGCCCTCCTCCTACTGTGTGCAGGGCATCAGCCTGGACAATACCGTAAGGAAGACAGAAGACCGGGCGGCCGGGCCGGTTTTACAGAGGCCAGCTCATTCTTTCTACTCTATGAAGAAACTGATGATCGCCTGGAGTCGAATACCAAATGTAAACAAAGAGCACGTTGTGTGTGTGTGTGCCGCCATTTCTGCACTTCCCCGTCGCAGATCGCTTTCATGGTCCCCAACGACTTTAATCCACCAATCACCAAATTAACTGCTCATTAGGGAAGACGAATAGAGGTGGCAAGGGACAAGACATTACTCTTTAAATATTAATGTTTGGTGTTTTTAACATTATGTTATAATCGTTGCGAGTAGGCCTTGATTTTAAATGCAACGACTCAGCAACAAGAGGATGGCTATAGCTCTGTGTTGCTATATGAAAAAAAGCTATGTATATTAAATAGACACACACACAAAACACATCCGCGTGCGCACGCACACACACAGTATAGATGTACAAATCGACACATACATATATAACCATTAACAATTACATTTCTGGATAATCCTTAGAGTTCAGTTGCGGTAAGGTATCACATTTTGTTCCCATGTATAGAAGGTGTGGTAAATGTGCCATAAAGTGATCGCTATTGCACATGCCCGGCACAGATCCGGCCCAAGAACAGGATGGGGCAGTGGAAACCCTCCCTTCCACACATCTCTTCACCTACTTGAACACGGTATAGAGCCGAACTGCAAGTGCTACTACACGTCCTCCCGTATGCACTCACTAGCTGCCTGTCGCCTCTCTCTCCCCATCGTCCATCTGCCCCCACCATCCTAAAAAAGCCTGCAACCCTTTGACCGAACCCCCCATCCAACCCACCCACCCACCGTGTCAGGTCTGGCCGGCTGACAGGCAGTTTGAGAGCGGGGTGAGGAGGTGCTGGAAGACCCCCAGTGCCTGTGACGCATGCGTGCCCGACCGAGTGCGTCAGGACCCTGGCTGGCAGCTCCACGACTCAGCGTGGTCCTGGATGGATGGATGGAGGTGTGTGGAGGAACAGAAAGGAGGGAGGGAGGGAGGGAGGGAGGCAGAGAGAGAGAGAGAGAGAGAGAGAGAGAGAGAGAGAGAGAGAGAGAGAGAGAGAGGCACTAGAGCGAGCGAGAGAGAGAGAGAGTGAGAGGGCGATAGTGAGAGAGAGAGAGAGAGAGAGAGAGAGAGAGAGAGAGAGAGAGAGAGAGAGGCAGAGAGGCAGAGAGGCAGAGAGGCAGAGAGGCAGAGAGGCAGAGAGAGAGAGAGAGAGAGAGAGAGAGAGAGAGAGAGGAGAGAGAGAGAGAGAGAGAGAGAGAGAGAGAGAGAGAGAGAGAGGGAGAGAGAGAGAGAGAGAGAGAGGCACTAGAGCGAGCGAGAGAGAGAGAGAGTGAGAGGGCGATAGTGAGAGAGAGAGAGAGGGAGAGCGAGCAGGTGCGTGTGAGAAAAAAAAAAGACGACCAAAACTGAGAGAGTGAAGGGGAAGAAATATGCCTCACCTCCTACACGGCCGGCACTGGGTGCTGAGAAAAGATGTGTCGCAGTACCGAGTGGGTGGACTCCGGGAGAAACACATAAAGAGAGCGAATGTGGAATGTCTTTTTTTTTCCATTTTTCTTTATTTTTTGAAAAGGAAGAAAGGAGGAAAAAAACGCACAAAATAAAGAGTCCCAATCAAACACCTCGAGGCTGCGTCTGACACACCACTGTGGGGTTACATCATGGAGATGAGAAGGGAAGAGCGAGCGGCTGAAATAACTCAACGGAAATGGAAGTGTCAACGCCGCTTTAATATGGCAGTTCCCTGATGGGGGGAGGGGAGGGGAGGGGGGGAGGGAAGGAGGGGAGGGGGGGAGGGGATGATGAAGGTGATGATGGGAGGAGGGGGATGCAAGTGGTGATGAGGGAGGCTGGAAAGAGCCAAACAAAAACAGAAACGACAAGATGAAATAACAACAAAAACACTACTTTAGTCCAGTGGACTTGAATGACCTGGGACGGCCTTCAGGCATTCCTCTGGTTTTGTGTTGCCCATTAAAACCCCTCACAATCACACACTGCCATCTCTCTCTCTCTCTCTCTCTCTGAGTCCCTCTCTCGCCCATGCTCATTCTTTGTCCCTCTCACACTCTTGCGCTTAGTTCCCAATTTGACAGTGGAAGAAGGGGGTAGGCGACCATGAAAATGAACTGCTTGCGGAGCTTATCCCGATTGATTAGGAAATCTGTAAGACGTGGAAAAAGTACTACCTGGTCAAGGCTAGTTCAATGTTCAAATGACTTTTGTGTACCTATGTACGGTGTCCTTGAGTGCCGAGAAAGGCGCCTTTAAATAAAATTATTATTATTATTATTATTATGTTGGTCTAGCATGGAACATACATTTTAACGGTACGAGTTTATGAGAGGGATAACAAATAAAGGCTAGTTTTGAGGTAAGCCTGGATAAGACCATTTTCTTAGATCTCTCTGATTCGGCTCAAGCAAAGGCTTATCCACTCTGGTTTGTGACTGGCGTGAATGAGAGTGCACTTTCTCTTGGTGTGCTTTTCCATGCCTATTTCCCCCGGAGGGAAGAGGGATGGGTTGACTCCTGCTAGGGGTACCGATGCCTACCCCAGGGGCTTGTGGGAGATGGGGCTTCATGTGAAAACATTAGGCTCCTGCCTGACACTTGGCTCATGCTTATGAAGGAAGAGATTCTGGTGTATTTGTTTTCTGCACACTCTTCCCTTTTTCTTTGTCTCGAATCTTCGGGAGAAAATGCCAAAGAATATTCCTCATAGAAATAAACAAACTATGGTCAAACTTAAGGTCAGAAAGAGTAGTGTAATTACATTATCCAAACTCAAATAAAACTAAACCCATTTGACGTGCAGATGATTTAAGGGGATCGAGAACAGAAATCTGTCATTTTTGTCTCAGTATGTTAATAAGGGGTTTTCAGGGTGTGCATTGAGCATCGGAAAATGTCCCAAAAACTCTGTTGCATTCTCACAACATTTCAGTGTATTGATTTCCATCAAGGCGATTGAATGGGTGGAGTCTATTTTCCCTGCTGGCTTCATAGCCAAGCAGGTGACCAACGGCTGTACACTGACCAAGCCAAGCCAGTACACTCCCATTAAAGTGACGGTACAGCTGGGTAAAGCCTCTGCGTTTCGGCCTTTGAGGAAGATCAAACTACACAAAACTTGGGATTCAGACTACACCCCTACAAAACTGAGTCTTTCTAAGATTAAGCTAGCACTTAGCTGACGTTTAGATACTCCTTGACATTTCCCTGTTAAGATATTCATTGGCGTTTAATAGATATCACATCCCTGTGAGAGGTTCTGGTTATTTAACATGTCTAAATCCATCCGTTACTGTGAATTAAGAAGCATACAATACAGGCTGGTCTGCACAGCCAAATTATTCATTTATTTGGCAATGGACGTGAGCTTTCCGAAGAACCCAATAGGTGTACTTAATATAGCCGAGATCCCTGGCAGCCTGATGCACCGACGGAACATAATAGAGTGAGAGGAGCTGGATTACTGCATTGTATGAGTCAGCACTTTTAGGAGGTCAGAATGTTTGGGACCAGTCTTTGTACTCGATTTGCAATTTATTCCAATAAAATTAGGGTGTAAAAAAAACAAACGATAAAGATGTTATTTCCAGCACAAAACTTGAATATAATTGGATATAATTACTTAATCGGCGTACCTTGTCAGGGAGCTACCATATGGAAGCATATTCATTAGAAAAGTAAAAGTGTTGCTACTTATGATTCATCTGAGCTCACCTAAAAAGTTTGAAAACTCTCAAGGTAAAAGGTAAGGTAAATATCTAAACGATATAGCAAAATTAAAACCATGAAGGAATACACAGTCAGTCTAGCGTAGTGCAGGGGTGATTTTTTTTTGCACTAAGCCGAGCTTTGTGCTGCCCCTGTCTCTGGAAGCTGAAGTAGTTTGTCGGTGTGTGTTCAGGTCGCCCACTGCTCGCTATTGCAGAGCAAACGCTGAAATGGGTTTAAACAGACGACTGGGCAGCCGGCGACACTGAACGAGCAGAACCAGGTCAAGGCCCTGAAGGTCAACCTTCAGTCGGGGACAGACAGTGAGTTCCAGACTTCTCACCATGCGTTTCCTAAATTCCCTCACTGCAGCTCGGACATAATTGGACTGTCAGGGGACTGTCAGGGGACTGGACACGGATATACTTGAAATACTGGGAAAGGTCGTTCTTTAAGCGTGTCGCTCGCCGTGATTCAAACTGGTCTGACACTTTGAATTTAGACCGCAGAGCAAGACAGTGGTGCTGTCTTGCTGGGCCGAAAGACCCTGTGGTACCCCAAGGGTAACAGAGAATTCATTTTTGGCATGTTTTTGTTTGCGTGTTTGGTTAAGATTCTCTCTCTCTCTCAAATACGATCGCAGATCCTCGCTTATCCAAACTTATACAACAAACAGAAAAAGAGGGAGGGAGAGCGAGGACGAGAGAGAGAGAGAGAGCAATACAATTTGAATACAAATGGCAAAGAAAGCTAACAGCAAACAACAAAGCAGTCTTTCGGTTTAGTCCGTTTCCAAAACTAGTACTGCGGTGGGAGAGGGGAGGGTCAATACCACTGCAGATACAAACAAAAGTAACCAGAATGGAGGAGGGAGAGATGGAAGATTGGGGAAAGGACAGAGGGGGAAGAGAGGGAGCAGGGGCGAAAGAGGGGAGAGAGAGACCGAAAGAAAGAAAGTGAGAGAGAGAGTGGGAGGAGAGAGTGGGGGAGACAGTGGGGGATAGAGAGAGATGGCGGGAGAAGATAGAGACAGAGAGAGCTAGCAGTAGTAACAGAGACAGCTAGCAGACAAAGTCAGAGCGCTAGCTAACAGGGACAAAGATAGCTAGCTCAGAGAGAGCTAGGCAAAAGACAGAGGGAGGGAGCTTACAAAGAGAGAGAGCTAGCTGACGGAGACAGAGAGAGCTAGCTGACAGAGACAGAGACAGCTAGCTGACAGAGACAGCGAGAGCTAGTTAGGCAAAAAAAAAAAAAAAAAGTTTGGTTCCTGTTGGTTGTCAGTTGAGGTCATGGGTAGGTAGGGAATTTATTTTATTTTTTTCAGCGGCAGCGAATGATAGGTAGGTTGTATTCATTTAAAAACGAGAAAATTCGCTCATCCTTGTTCAGAATGAAGAGGTGCTGTACCAAAACGTAATTATAGTATGCATAAAAAAAAAAAAAAAAAAAAGCTCATAAAATAATTTGGGTCGCACATAAATTGACAGGGTCGGTCGGAAACCGGAACCAAGCAAAAAAAAAAGTAGGCCACAGAAAGAGCCAACTGACAGACAGAGCTGACAGAGAGAGAGAGAGAGAGCTAGCCGACAGAGAGAGAGAGCTAGCTGACAGAGACAGAGCGCTAGCTGACAGAGACAGAGAGGGCTAGCTGATAGAAACAGAAGCTTACTGACATACAGAGGGAGCTAGCTGGTAGGGAGAGCTAACTGACAGAGAGAGCAAGCTGACAGAGAGAGCTAGCTGACAGAGACAGAGGCTTGCTGACGGATAGAGGGAGCTAGCTGACAGAGATAGCTAGCTGACAGAGCTAGCTGACACAGACAGACTAGAGCAGCCTAGAGCAGAGCTAGCATCCGGAGAAGGATGGACCTAGATGACAGACAGAGAGACCTAGCTGACGGAAGTCAGAAAAGCTATGTCTTACGTGAATAATTAAAAGGCATTAGCTTTCGAATAATAAAGGAGAGGATGGAGAGAATTCAAGGGATTCAAGAGGTCACGAGAGAGAGCATAGGAGCAAAAAAAATACCTGGCCTTGCTACAGTGTCCGGATATTCATATCCTATTCCTTTCTGTATCATTACGTCTCTCACACACACACACACACACACACACACACACACACACACACACACACACACACACACACACACACACACACACACACACACACACACACACACACACACACACACACACACACCAGAGTCTCCATTGCAGGGGTGAGATGGGCCTACAACTGCAAAACAAGCAGGTCTGAATAATGAAAAGGCATCAAATATAAATATGACGGGGGGGGATACTGCAGAGCCCGCGGCGGCGCGAAGCGACCACTGACACCTGGTTGCTCCACGGCAGCAGAAAGCGGGACATGCCTGGGTGTCCTTTATAATCAGCCAGACAGGCAGTTTGCCTTTACATCGCCGGGGTGCCTTGGATTGCAGCGAGCGGGCCTCGACACCATGGGTGCACGCGAATGCTATTGAGCTCGACGTGTGGGCGTGGTCTTCACCGGCAGCAGCAGAGGAGAGCATGAGGTTAGGGCTGGGGGGGGCGAAGATTGAATATCAGGGTTTAACGCCGTTGAATGGTGTCGTCGAGTGATGGGATGATTGCATGGACTGATTCTGATACCCGGTTACATTAAATTCAATACCACAGGTAGAAAATTACCTTAAAAGGATGACGATATGAGATTCCTCCAGTTTTAGTGGGAAACCGTGCTTTATATTTCCCTTTACAGTACTTCAATGTAATCCCCGTCAGACTTTAACATGCTTATAAGTAAGTTGAATTCATAAGCATGTCGGGATATTTATCGACGTCGCGTGTAACTCCCGATGCTTATCGGTGATGATACATTTATCGCCCAGCCCTACCAGAGATAAAAAACCAACCGGTATTGCTTTTGAGACCGGTGAGAGAGGGTAAATGACTGGTGCTCCTGCTGCCTGATTCGACGCCGCGAGTGTTTAAGGCTTATTGGAGGCAGAGCTTGCCGCTTCAGCGCTCCACTGACTCTGGCCTCGCCGCTGACTCACTCAGCTAATAACGAGACGGGACTATTAAACAGACACACTGGAGAGTAATGGAGAGGCAAACAAATGAATACGGTTTGGAGAGACAGAGCAGCGGCAGAGATGAACGTTCATCCGCCCTTGGCTAGCCGCGCAACCACTCAATCCTTTCATATGATAATATTTTCGTAGGCCAACCGCGGATTTAGACGGCGAGACAGAGTCAGGGGTGATGTATACGTTCTAAGGGCCGATGCTGACATGTATCTGATGGAAGAGGAGTGGAAGAGGAGAGGGGGGGGGACAGGAGGCGTGGGAGTGGGAAGAGGTGAATGATGGCTGGAGTCAGCCCTAGAGTCATTTAGCAGATTTGGGGGGGGGGGGTTGGTCTTAAGATGTCTGGGAGAGACAAGGTACCAGAGTGTGGATAAGTTAAAATGGCTACTGGCGAATGCATAAACGGCCATGCGGACAGACCCAAAGACAAACAAGGTAGACAGGCATGAGGCCTCACACTGGGCTAATTGGCCCAAGGTTATTGTTGCCGAGGTCCGTTTGAGTGCAGTTCCCGCAAGGTGACTCACTGACTAATGCTGCTTGTCAATTTTATTCCTTGCATCGTGTTCTGCCCTCATCATGCACGGCCGCAAAATTGCCCTCAGTAAACTCCACAAGCATCGAGCACTCCCTTTGCACACACACACACACCAAGACCAACGCATACACACTGAGACACACACAAACACACAGACACACACACACCGAGACCAACACAAACACACACACACCACAAGATGTGATAAAATCCCAGTTACAACCACTAGCAACAACAACAGGATGCTGCCACAGACCATGACAGGGTTTATGTGTGTGTGTGTGTGTGTGTGTGTGTGTGTGTGTGTGTGTGTGTGTGTGTGTGTGTGTGTGTGTGTGTGTGTGTTACATGCCATCAAAGATTTAAGCAAGCCCCTCCCTTGTTATCAACCACACACAGTCCTCATGGTCTGATGCACATATAGGAATACTGTTAGTCCAATGAAGGTGGTGTGTGTGTGTGTGTGTGTGTGTGTGTGTGTGTGTGTGTGTGTGTGTGTGTGTGTGTGTGTGTGTGTGTGTGTGTGTGTGTGTGCGTGTTATAAGCCCCTTTGTGTTGACTGTATTTTGTGTGTTGTTCATAGCAGT
Source organism: Gadus macrocephalus (assembly GCF_031168955.1). Lineage (NCBI taxonomy): Eukaryota > Metazoa > Chordata > Actinopteri > Gadiformes > Gadidae > Gadus > Gadus macrocephalus. Next base: position 2,462,724 of record NC_082399.1, read on the forward strand.
AGTACTATAGAGTAACACTGTAGTATGCAACGTGTAAACAACAAAAATCTAGTTATTACCATTCTAGTATTTTACATACATTGGGTAAACCCATAAGGACTTACGGAGATCGAGCATTGATTATAAAGGTACGTTAGCTAGTAATGTAACGTAATGCCGACATCCCAGACTGTTTAAAGGAGAGACGGTCCCCGTGGAGCCGTTTGACTCATTCCAGCGTGTTAAACTGCACTTTGTGAGCTACTAGAGCAGCAACACAACATTCTCATATGATGTGAACTTATCCGGCAGTTGTTGAGGTTTTGTTCAGCAACTTATACAATGATTCTCACACTGAACTGCTTTCAGTAATGTAATAAGGTGCTTCACAACTCAACGCTTGCCTTTTGCAGTACATTGCCGTTTGGGTGACGGAGCTCAAGGACACTTACACACTTTGTCTCTCTCTCTGTGTCTGTGTGTGCGTGTGCGTGTGTGTGTGCGCGTGCCTGCTTGCGTGTGTGTTTGTGAGTAAATGAAAGGCCAATGAGGGGAAGCGGGGCTGAATTAGGCTGATGGCTTCAGACACCATGACCTCATGCCTTCCGCCAAGCAGCCATTGGAGGCCGCGGAGGCATTGGGTTCATTGTTCTCGACCGGCCTCTTCCAGTCGGCCGAGTCTTGGTTCGTAATCCATTAGGTCAGCGGACGGCCAAGTGAACGCCGTTGTTTTCTTTAACAATTTGGAGAAGGGTCAACGGGTCTTTACCTCCAGAGTTTCGGACGTGAACCGACACGACAAGCCGCCGTGATGCGATCCGATTGGTGGGAGCAAGACGCTGTCCCGTTGCCGATTGGCTGCTGACTAAACATATTTTGCATTGTGCCATTGAACAAAAAATTTGCATACAATATGGAAATGTGTTCCACTTCTAGCTTTTAGTAATATATGGCGAAGCTTAGGTCTCATGAGGGCCCAAGGCAAAACATACATATTGTTACAGACTACTATTTGTGTGTACATTGGCATCGTCTTTGCTACTTGAGCAATAAATCATGGTATTTCTGTTTTTGTCACCATTTTCATACTTTATAAAACGGCATCATAACAAGGATAGTGGCACGTGTTTATACATTGCTCCACAATATGTTCTGTTTGTGTAGCAAATGCTTTAGACTAGTATGCATTTTGCATGAGGTGTGTAAGTCCAGTTCAGAGTCTGAGAGAGGTTGAGGGCAGGATGAAGGAGCTCCAGCCAGACAGATATTAAGAAGGATAATAAATAATAAACTACGTGTGGCGGAGGAGAGGTCAGGACCAATCATGCAGGAAGCATCATAGAGAGAGAAAGAGTGAGAGAGAGAGAGAGCAAGAGAGAGAGAGGGAGAGAGAAGAGAGAGCTAGAGAGAGAGAGCTAGAGAGAAGAGAGAGCTAGAGAGAGAGCTAGAGAGAGAGAGCTAGAGAGGAGAGAGAGCTAGAGAGAGCTAGAGAGAGAGAGAGCTAGAGAGAGAGCTAGAGAGAGAGCTAGAGAGAGCGAGAGCGAGAGCGAGAGAGAGAGAGAGAGAGAGCTAGAAAGAGAGAGAGAGAGAGAGAGAAGAGAGAGCTAGAGAGAGAGATAGAGACACAGAGAGACGGACAGAGAGAGAAAGAGAGAGCGAGAGACAGACAGACAGACAGACAGACAGAGACAGAGAGACAGACAGAGAGCGAGAGAGCAAGATTGAGAGCGAGACACAGACGGACACAGAGAGCGTGCGAGAGAGAGAGAACGAGAGACAGACACAGAGACAGATAGACAGAGACAGAGAAAGTGACAGAGAGAGAGAGACACACACACACAGACAGACAGAACGAGAGAAAGAGAGGGTTCTTCATGCTACACGTTGCTGAACATGAAGTATGGCGGTTGGAGTGTGGGAGTTTGAGGCAACACACCGAGACAATAACATAAAGACAATCTGCGGCACCATAAGTGATGTTGTTATAAGTCAAGGTGAGATATAACCCGTGTGTGTGTGGGTCTTACCTTAAGTTACATTATTATATGTAAAGGTGAGATATGTGTGTGTAAAAAGGTGTGTATGTGCATGAAAAGGACAGAAGTTGGACAAGTTTGCTGTCTGTAAATGGCAGCATAAACGGTGGAGGTGTGAGGTAAAAGGGGGAGGAGGAGAGAGTGGGAGCTGAATAGCCTCTCATTAGCCCACGCATTAAGCCCCTATGTCTCTCTATCTCCCTCACTCTCTTTTGTTCTCCCTATATATCCCAGGGTGAGCAGCGTGGGCGGAAGACCGAGAGAGGGAGGGAGGGGGGGGGGGGGAGGTGGGAGGGAGAGAGGAGAGAGCAGAGGAAGAGAGACTCACAGAATAGAAAGAGAGGAAGAAGGAGTAAAGGGGGTGTGGGGACATACAGGGGGGGGGGGGCTGATGGTTAAAAGAAAGAACAATAGAGAGAGAGAGAATAAGAAATAGTGTGGTGATGTGAGCTACTCTCAGGGTTCTGGTATAATTAGTGTCACATTATGTACCAAGATACATAACAGTATTATTTGCAGCAGATTTTGCTATATCTGTTGCTGACAATGAAAATGCATATTTTATAATAAGAGAAATGTTTTTCATGGCTCATTACTACTACTACTGACTACTAAGAATTGTTAAATACAACCTGTAGGTCTGTAGTCTGAATCTGAGTGCATTAAATGTATCTCATTTACTGAACCTGTTGAATGATACAACCCGGTGAAACACAGCTATGATGCCCACCAATCAGCAAAAATAAATACATAATGAATAGAATGACATTTGAGATGTTTTTTTGCATCAATACTGTGGTGTCAGATTGACCAACATCGCTATGTATTCCATTTAGCAGTATTTTCCTATTCTGAAACCACCGCCGACAGAATCTCTATCTCACTCGCATTGCCCTGTTTCTCACACACACACACACACACACACACACACACACACACACACACACACACACACACACACACACACACACACACACACACACACACACACACACACACACACACACACACACACACACACTCCTCTGCTGAGGTGTGGGATGAGGCGGACAGTGTGTTGCTGATTGCTGCGAAATCTTCATGGGTCAGGGTGACACCCTTTCAACACAATAACAAAAACGCACCAAATACACACAGCAATAAATGTAACCTGGGAAAACACAAAAACACACTGCTCGGGGACAGACACTCACCCACCAACGGGCGGTGTCTGAGACAGCGCTGGGGAACGGGAGGCACACAGAGCACAGAGCCATCGCACTGCCCTCGACTCTCAAGTGAATGAGCTGGGGCATGCTGCCCCTCTTATTCCCTCGAACCAACACATCACTACGGCAGCACAACCACAAGGAGACCCCGCCTTCACATCTGTCCCCTTACACACACACACACACACACACACACACACACACACACACACACACACACACACACACACACACACACACACACACACACACACACACACACACACACACACACACACACACACACACACACACACACACACACACACGCACGCACGCACGCACGCCCGCCCGCCCGTTCAACTCACCTCCACTGCTAGACTGCCTCTTCCGCCCAGGGGGGTAAAGCCCTGCACCATGGTAGGACACTAGGACAGATCCCAAACAAAAGCAGCAGATGGACGGACACCAAAATAAGAGCGTGTGGGAACGAGACACCGAGGGCTGACTTAGTCCGACAACAAAAGGCAACAAGAGATAAAGGGAGCGAACGGACTGGTATACAAAAGGGAGAGAAGAAAAAAGAGAGGAGAGAGAGAAAGAGAGAGAGAGAGAGTGAGTGGTGGTTGAGGACGAAGTCAGACTGGGAGCTCTCGTCTGTGTGTGGTGTGTGTGTGTGAGGCGAGGGTAGGCGGGCACAAGGTGTCAGCGCGCATGTACACATACACTCTAATTCTCTCCTACACACACAGCGAGACAAGCATGCTCTCTCTCTCTCTTTCTTTCACTCTCTTCCCCCTACTCCACCTCCTCACAGTGGCTCTCTCTCTCTCTCTCTCTCTCTCTCAAACCGACATTCCTTAACCCTTTCGCGGCGTGCTGCTATTGCTGCAGTTGCCAGCAGAGCCGCTGCTCTATTGACTGCGGGGGCTCTCCTCAGTGCGGGGGCTCTCGCCGGAGGAGGGGGCTCTCGCCGGTAATGGCCGCAGTTTATGACAGGTGAGGCGTGAACGTGAGGCTCCTGGCAAGTGTCGACCAAACGGCGGCGGAGCTTCTCGTGCGCCGTTCACCATCATTACAGGTAGCAGCCGTCGTCCGTCCGTCCCCTCCCCGGGATCAAACACTACCTCCTTTTTGAGTCATAAGAAAGGTGCACGTGTGTGTATTTCGGACATATAACGGCAGGGATGCCTGCTTCAAGTTCTGTGTGTTGGTGCCAGGTTGCGTGTCAGCTTGCAACATGTTTGTCTGAAGACGCTGGCGAACATTGCAAGGGCTAAAATATTCAAAAGCATTCAAGTGGAAAAATACGTAGAGATTACAAAGATTACTCATGTGTGCTTACTGCATCACACACATGTTGTACATTTATTCGGGGATTTGTGTCTTACATTGGTCAGATTCCAAAAAAATCATCAAGGGTGCAGCTGAGACAATATCTGATAGCAACGGTACCCCTTTAACATGAATGTCCCTCGCACCCATACAAGATATATTATACATCATGGCCCCAAGCCAAGCTCAGTTTTGAAGGGGAATCTTCAAGCCACACTCCAATCCAACTGGGGTAGAGTGCAGCCCAGGTGAACTAAGGCATCCAAGCAGAACGGATCAGCAATGGATTCCATCGACTTTTCCACAATTTTGAACTACTGAGCTGAAAAACAGAGCAGCGATGACAGGGCCCGTGAGAGAGAGGCTTTTCAGTGTGACGAGTGGTGAGGCAATGATGTACACAAGGATTGTTTCTTGATTGTTCTCAACCCAACATGTAAGTCGCTTTTGATAAAAAAGTATCTTAAAAGGACGACATCCATGTGGTCGATCAAAGCATCGTAGAAGTCTCTGCTGGCTTCACTAAAACACAGATAATTAAAAATACTTCCTTGTCCCGATTCTGCCAAGGAGACTTTAGCATGGGCGTGCCTGCGCAAACAAGAGAAAAATAGCACTTCGGTCTTGGTGATGAGAGTGCTGGTTTGGCGTTATGATTTACACAAACTACGTAGTGATCGACGCACATTTATTCCAAAAAGGTTTAGTGCTATACTGCCGTGGTTTACATTAATTTGGACACTCAGATCTTGGGGGAAGTAAGTGATGTTGTTGGCATGGCGACACCTACATTTCCAAACTAAACTCTCAATGAGATATATTTAGGTTTCGTCCAAAACGACTTACACACACTGTCACACACCGACAGCGGTATCGGATAGGGTAAGGTGTTTTGCTCAGGGACACCTCGACACGCTCGGAGGAGCCGGGGATCGAACTAGCAACCTTCTGGTTACAAGTCAAGTCTCCCCCCGGAACTACTGCCGCCCCGGCAATAGTTCAGATCAATTGATGAGCTTTTCACATGCTTTATTGTACACTTTCCAAAATGAATATGTTTTTGTCCCACAGCAGTGTTTCCATGTCTCAGTCCCACAGAATGTTGCCAGCAGAAAGTGCGCGGTTCCCCTGTCATATAAGGGCCGCCCCTTAGGTCTGGAATGCTCTATCTGTGATGATCATAAGGAGCCTTCTTTTATTGAAAAATAACCTTTGCCACCGCCACACCAAACTAATTACATCAGCTTAGAATAGACCAGACCTGAGCAACGTGCCCTGCTGCACTAAACGCCAGGCAACAGCACTTGCAATGGCTCTGTGGATACCCACTGCCAAATTAATCTCTTTCCGTCACCCTGAAAAACCGACTGCTGTCTTGGCCTGGCTGGCCGCCAAATATCAGGACCCTAGAAGAGCAGGCAACAGTGTAACATGAACTGCAAATTGTTTGGAACACGTTCACACTACTGGAAGAATTTGAAGTGCAAGAGCCGGTAATCAGCGAGTCACCAGAGAGAGAGGGGGAGACTTTCACAGCTCGTGTGTGTGTGTGTGTGTGTGTGTGTGTGTGTGTGTGTGTGTGTGTGTGTGTGTGTGTGTGGGCAGCCTCACAAGAAGACACAATAGCTCTCAGGTTTCAGCGTGTCATTAGAGAGAAGGAAATGTGCGGGGGACGGATACATTTTGGAGCGTCATGACAGTAGAAGGGGTTGACTTCTATTAAGAGCAGGGTTGATCTTAGTGACTGCCAGAAGGCAACTCGCTCTGTCACTATTGTATTATTCTTTCGTCAGCGTGGGACAATATAGACGGAGCCAATGAGGTGACGGAACTGAGGAGAGAAAACTTCTAAAGAACCAGGGTAAAGAGGCGCCATGGTCCACTTGTAAACAAAATGGTTTACAAGTGGGAGATTCGCGACCCACTTTCCTCCCTGTCCCAACCGCCAGTGCTAGGTCCCCGAATGTGCGGATCCCATCACAAAAGAGCTCGGTGAGACGCCGAGACCAACAGCCCGGCCTCACGGCCTCGCCGTTGATTTCTCCCTGTGTCGGCTTGACGCTGCATTGCTACGGCATGGGGAAAAACTGCCGCAGGACACCGTGTTAAAGCCGGCGGCCGGTCAGTGCTCAGAGGCTCTCTGCGGTGCCTTAGTACGGCGGGATGAAAGGGGAAGAAAACAGCTCACCTGCTACCACTCTCCCACAAGCCTTGTGGCGTTTTCTATCGATTTTCCCGAAGTCATGGGTGGCAGACCTACGGTGTCAATGGGAGGGCACAGCAGCAGCAGCAGGCCAGGGTGTGTGATTCAGCCCGTTGCCCCCCATCTTCTATTCTGCCATGGTGCGCTGTTGTAATAAGATTCCACCGGCCAAGCGGGTACCTGGCTATTAGAACCAGTCCACCGCTACAGAGGAGGGACATTCAACCTTACAAGTGTCCTAGAGAGTATCCTTAAAGTAATGAAACTGTTTACCATGATAATAGTGATTCAGTAAGATCACGACTGATGGCTTGTCCATCTATTATTATGAAGTAGTAATAGTAGTAGTAGTAGTAGTAGTGAGTAGTGGTTTACTCAAACAAATCCCAAGGTTGTCTTGTTTGATAAATATCAGAATTCAATTAAAGATGCTTCAATTAATTTACATACTTTCCCATGTGACCCTAGCAAGATAAATATGGATACAATCAAAAAGTCAGAACCACATGAGAGAAAAGAGGTTTGTTTTGAGTTGCCTTGCGGCAACATGTACATTAACTGTATCTCAACCTCTCGGAGGCAGACAAGAAGTAATTCCACAGACGGTTAAACAATGGATGAAACCAACAAATGGGCAGCCATGTGGAACAGGAAAGCCAAGGAAAGCACTGGGTGTGTTCCCATGTGCCCCTGACAGGAACACACACCCCCTGCCCCCTCAGCCGGCGGCACCACTGGCCGGTCCCGCCGTGACTCCAGTTTGAACCTTCCCCTCATGCTTTTGTTCTGCGGACCCACAGCTAGGTCGGCGAGTAAAGACCCACTACAGAGGTGGAACGTGGATCAAGTGGTGCTCCTGAACCATAATGGGAAACCAATAGTGTGCCACCCACATGTACAAAGAGATAACCGCGCCACGGTGGACATTTGGGTCAGAAAGTCTCTTAGACACCTCGCCACCTCCAAGCCCACCCTCGAGTCCAATAGACCAAATTGTCTCTGACCTTTGGTGGGCTTGTGTTTTCCCTCACCTTTGTTGCCATGATGGCCGGTCAAAAAGATGGCTCCCTGATGAGGTCAGCCTGCCTCTGCGGGGGTTGAAGCGTCTGCCTGATAGATGCTATATTGTCCCTTATCCTCAGCGAAAGGGCACTTCCTGGAAGCTTTGTAGAGCCAAACGCCCGGTGATGAGGTCACCGGTAAGCGAGAGGTCTTCTGTTCTTACGGCCCCCGTTGTCATCGCTCATTACATGCACAACATGCCAAACTTACCCCGATTAAAGTTTGAGGGAATAATAAAAAAACGATGCCCGAAGCAGAAAAGAAGTAGAGTAGTAAATATATTTTATATCGACAATACCTGGTGTTGGGTTCTCCCTTTATTGATCTCCAGAGAAACTGAGGACCTCTGAAATGCCATTCATTCAGAGCTTTAGCTGCCCTTCTGCAGGTCGATCCAGTTTATACTGCACTGACAACACTAGGTCACTTTGAGGGAGAAGAAATATATTACTTTTACTACCAGTTAAAGCTCTTCAACAGCCCAAGCACTGAGGTGAATGTCCTAAAAAAGGTGTAATATGTCATCCTGCAACCTAATAAAAACACTTCAAAAAACGTCATTGATAAACTGCATTGTCAATGAATTGCAATAGACAAAATAATTGTGCGATCCAAAATATACATAATAAATTTGTTTAGTCATTACAAATATGAGTTCAATATGACATCTCTGCAGGGGTACAGCTTTCCCACTTGTTACCAGGACCTGGTCAACCTAGTACTGAGATTCCTCCATTCATGTTTTTCAACGGTTCATTAATCCAGAGCGGAAGGGCCCATTCTGGGGAGACCACGGGGGCCAATCTGTCGCTCGGTGGATAAGCCAAGAGTATCTCCTGTTAGCGTAGCCACCATGTTGTACCGATGTGACGCTACCATATGGGAAACGGCTTCATGTGGCCTACACCTTGGACAGTTCATGGAGACTAGTGATTATCCTGTGCCTGCTGCAGAACGTTAACTAGGAAAAGAATACACAGAAATGCATGCAACTGTTTATTGTAAAACGATTTTGGGAAAAAAAAAATCGTATTGTGATATTTTGTCTTTGTGCGATACGCATTGCAATATGACAAAAAAAATAATAACGTTGCTCATCCAGCGATACAAATGTAATGCATCGCGATTTTGATCCGAAAACAATAGATAGTGCTTTCCTTATCAGAAAACAGGGTAAAACAATGGAACAATGAAATGCTGAACACATGTCAAGTCTGCGTGGTTAAGGTTGAAGGGGGGTACTGCCATTCCAAACAATGGTGATAGCTAGTCCTTATCAATGCTCTTCCAAAGACTCCAGAAATCAGGCCCTCGGTCAACAGATTCACACGTTGCAATCGAAGGTGTAATATCGTTTGGACGAGTGAAGCAGAGTGACAGAGGCCGTGCCCGGGGAAGTGATATTGCACAGTTAACCTTTAAGAGACAACAACTATAAACACCCGAAGGAGTATAACTGGGCCATCGGCAGTTAGCAGGGTGAGGCTGACACAAAATGTGACTTTACCTAATGATTTGCTGCAGGTGGCTACGATGCGAGTTAGAATGGAAGCGTTTGATAGAGTTATTGCGTCACTCCTTATGACTTGTGAGCTGGAAGCCTGTTAGCCGGTGTGATGATCTCTAATTATATTTCCCAGCCACTGTGGCACATGAGCCATCAATTAAGAGTCGAGTGATTAGCGGGACAGATTCGATTCCCGTCCAGCACCTGGTGCCTTCTAGTGAGATGACTGGAATGTTCCGGTAAATCCACTTAATGTGGTTGAGGAAAGGTCCAGCAGCTATTTGATAACTGGATATAATGTATGCATATCAGATATGCATAATGTATGCATATTAAATATAAAGAAGCAAATAGTTGTTTCTTTAGTGTTGGTAATGTATCAAATGTTTGCTCGTGATGCCTTTTGAGATGGGATTCAGGGTCATACAAACAAATACTTTACTGAATGACAGACAGAAACCTACGACAAATTAAAAGTGCATCTCGACTCAAGACTCTCATCACATGTCAAGTAGTTCGGTTGATCAACACGTCAGTTTAATAAGTGAAAAGCTAAGCTAATCGACACAAAGGGAGGGAGCTGAGCTGAGCACCAGCCTTCATTAGTCTCTGTGATCAGAGGAACATTTTTGCAAAAAGGACCACAAGTGTCAAACCCAGAGAGGCCGTTTTTCCCTCTGTCATCTTGGAATGTTCATTGGGAAAACTGTGGGGTCTCCCAGCGCATCAATAATACAACACAGGCACCCGTCCATCTGGCAGTGGGTGCTCCCTGGAGGCAGAGACGGGATATATGCAAGAGTGTGTTGAGCTACCGCCTCGCCCGCCGTGGGTCAGATTCGGTACCCAAATATTCTTGACTGTGAGCCAGACCAGAAATATGGGTCGATGGTTGTTTTGATCCTAATGAGATAATACACATTTGCATTTTTTTAAAACTGCAAATACGATGCCGCCCGAGCCTAATTAGGAGTTCATAGCGAACCATCGTATATGATCTTAAATGCTGTCTGAATATTAAAACCTGCTGCTGGGCTCGGGCAAAGACATGGGGGAACCAAAGACTGGCCGGACGGCTCCATTACTGGAGAGCAGTACTGGGGAGCTGGGAACCAGGATGAAAAGCTTTCTGCCATGTTGGTATTATATAATCGTTTTGGTCTCATGTGAGACTTACATTTTCCAGAATTTTGGTATTTAAAAGTTGCGGCAAATGTCTGAACTTGATGAAGATAATTTATAAATATATATAGTGTTGTTTCAAAGGATTCAAGCTGTGATTCGTAATGTGGGGGGGGGGGGGCTTTCTCACACTACAGGGAATAAAATCCAATTTCTGAAGAGTGGAATAAATAATACGATACGATTGTGTACAAGTTATTCCAAAAGCTCTTAGTAAGTCTTAGTTTGACTTCAAACAGTTCAGCTAAATTTATCAAATTCAAAAGGTGTATGATTACATTTTATTGAAAATAGTAACATAACAAATATTAGACAAAATAATTATATATTTTAATTTGCAAGTAAACAGGACTTGCCAATTGGATTAAAAATAGAAATGCACACCGGAATCTCTACTGTAGACGAGCGAGAGCTACATACTACAGTCCACCCACAGTCCGCCAGAAATCGTGACCATAAATCCTAACACCATTTCAGAAACCCCACAAAACGATTCTCCTCTAGACATATTCATAAAAGGGCAAAGTTCAAGGGCCAATGACAGAGAGAGGCAGATGTTTTTACAAGGTTCAGGAATGGTTTCGGAGTAAGCTACGAAATGTGGTAGATAATCAAGACCTCAACCTTCCAAGACCTCCTCTCACGTTGCTCCAACATTGAGCCTCGACTTCAAAGCCAAATAATTACGACTGGACTCATTTCAACAGCCGAGGGGACAGATAAAAGAAGTGCCCTGGACGCCCGTGGATAAAACACTGCTTCTGCCAAGGAATCACAGTGACAGGGATTCAGCTTTGCAGCGGCCTCTGTCTGCAATAAGCTGATAAGTCAGGAAAGATACAACCAGTCATTGGGCCAACCTTGGGAGGTAGTGAGAGCTCTCTCTCTCTCTGTGTGTGTGTGTGTGTGTGTGTGTGTGTGTGTGTGTGTGTGTGTGTGTGTGTGTGTGTGTGTGTGTGTGTGTGTGTGTGTGTGTGTGTGTGTGTGTGTGTGTGTGTGTGTGTGTGTGTGTGTGTGTCTAAAACCATGGTCTAGTTGAGGACACAGCATTCATTTGAAGTAGACCCCCTACAAAGTGACAGCAGAAGATATAAAAGCACTGGAGGATTCTCTTCTGTAAGCTAGTTCAAACCCGCCCACACAAACAGCGGAAAGCAAACAGTGATGAGGGCGCGGCCCTGTATCTGCTCACAGCAGGTTCTCTAAGGTCCGGAAAGCCTGCTCCTCTAACTGGAGGACAACACACAAAAATAAAAAAGGATTAAAATAGTATTTCTAACACACACACACACACACACACACACACACACACACACACACACACACACACACACACACACACACACACACACACACACACACACACACACACACACACACACACACACACACAGGTATGTTGGAATGCGTGTGTGGGAATACAGACATTTCCAGAGTGGGAATACATACATTCCCACTCTGTGTTGCTTCGCTTTGTTAAAAACAACACGATTCCACTCAGTTGTTTGGTTCACGCCACCCTGGCGGAGGGGAAGTTGGCACTGGGCTTCGTGCTTCAGGGTGTCAGAACCTCAGCCGCAGTCGCTCTGGGAGACACGGCTCCTCAGATTCGTTCAGTAGCGAGCGCCCGCAGAAAGGGCCCGGTGAGTGGCGCCGTCCATCACAGCGTCCTTGAGCCCGAGTGACAGTGAGGGATAGTGAGGGACGCGAACAACCATTGTTTGTTTTTTCAACCTCCACACACGCACGCACACACACACCGTTCCTCGTTCTGCTCGTATTTCATCAGGCTTATGTTATCACACTTTCTCTAATGCAATTGTATTTTCTCAAATTCAAATATTCCGAGACTATGAGGGATGAATGCAGAACGAAACTTTCAAGAGTCAATCCGATGTGTGTATTGAAAGGAACAGTTCTCTTCATCACAAACAAGACGAATATGTACACCAACTCAAAGCTGTGATAAAATTCCAATAGGTTTTTATTTATTTAAACATTTCATGGACTACATTCTTACTTTCTTCTTTATCTTCAGGGCCATATTGCTGAAATTGGTAGCGTTGCCTTTTTTAATAATAGGTTCAAATTCCAATAAGCTATGAAACATTTTGATACAAGTTGTGCTTAAGCGGTCAAATCACAGTAAGCTTGTTGTAGGCCAGTACTCCTGGTCGTCTTAGGGCTAGGGTTGTTCATTTCAGTTTAAGGACTAATAGGATAAGGATTAATATTAATAAGTATGTTTTTTGTGGCCGAGGATGACAAAATAATGACACATGATGTAGAAAAATGGAAACGTCCAGCTAAGTGTTGTTACCGTAATAGCGATCAAGTGATGGAGGAATTGTGCTGCGTAATGTATTCGACTACGCCTTCTTTCAAAGAACGCAGCTCTCGCCCCCACCCCTCCTCCAACCGTCAACTCTGCAGGAAACGCTGCCATATGTCAGACTCACCTTGTTGGAACAGGGGGAGAGTCGAGGTTACTATGCGGCGATATGGTTACGTGCTGACGTATTAAATCAAAGCACGGAACGGGGTCTGCTTCCCTCGTCAGGGCACTGTATAGGGTCGACTCAAACCACAGTGACACAGTCTTAAATTGATAATAAAGAGCAGAGACTAATGACTCTTTAGGGTTATGTCTGTTCTGTATGTGGAGGTTGAGACACGCGCCCACTGCTAAGCGGTGAAATACACCCCTCCACGAGTAAGCCCTTTGTAATGAAGCAACGCATCGCCATTCATTATCATCATTTTACCACGGTGAAGGTGTTCCAAAGCCTCCGATATGGATTTCTTACACCCGCCACCGTCTAAATGAGTCAAAGCGGAGGGGATGTGGGGGTACGATTTAGCTTTTTCGTTCGCATCGCCAGCTCTGGGCAGATTTAAGACGCAGAAGCCACATCAAGATTAATTCATACCACCAGTAAGCCAACGTGGTAGCTGGAGCACATCCCTCATTTTGCCCATTCTCACACTGCTTGTAATAAAGGCACCAGTCTATAGGGAGGCTGAACAGGAGAGCGGGGTTGTGTGGGGAGGTGGCTGTATCTGCTGTCAAAAGGCAATAAACCAGAAACATATTCCATTTGAATGAGCGCTATTCTGCACCTTTCCACACTGAGTGGTAATAAGCAGGCCCAAGGGTTGCTCTGGACGTGGGCTCTCCAGTCACATTAAAGGTTCCCCCCACGTTCGGCTAAATGGGAGCATTTGGAGGGTTTTCAGTCACAGAAGCACATGTATTCTACGCTATACCAACAAATGCGATCCATTCCCTCTCGGAAGACAAGGTTGTTTTTTTTGCGGTGTAGCCCGTAAAGACATATTTTACACACCTGAATAAGGTGTGAGCATCAAGCTGTTACACAGTAGGACGAGTTTGCCATCTGCTATAGCTAGCGACATTAGCAATCGTTAGCACTGCGGAGCCCTGTTGGTTGAGCAATGCCGTGTGATATTGCTAGCTCGATTATACAATGTTATAATGTTGGGAAACGGAAGGCTGCTAGTTTGAATCCACGGCTCCACTGGCTGAGTGTCAAGGTGTCCCTGAGCAAGACACTTGAAACATTTGATGCCGTCGGTGTGCGGATGCGTCCATAAATGGTTGAATGGAAGGCAATAGCTGTGAAGCGCTTTGTGGCCTCTGGTTAGAAAAGCGCTATATAAGTGCAGTCCATTTACTACTTACAATCGCAAGGCCAAGATGTTAATGCTATTTTTTTTTTTACATAATACAGATATGGAAACACATCAGTTATTTTTCATTTTCATTTTTCGTATTAGGTTCGTTCTTCACTTGTCAAGGCAACGTAAATGTGTTTTTCCCAAACCAATGAATGAATCATCCATTTTGTTTGTGCAAGAGAGCGACAGAGTGTGAGATTGAAAAATAAAAAACACTAACAATACTGTTATGGAATTTTCCACATGCAGAGGCCTATAAGTGCTCGCCATTTTGGTTTCAATCGCTGGTTCCCTTTGCTAGAAAGCTTCCTCAAACCTTGGAGTACATCTAGGTGCACACATTCTGTACGGGGATCGACCTAGCCTTCCCCAGACCAAAGGCTGTCTCACTTTTGCAAAGGGAGAGATAAACCAAACCAAACATCCATATTCATGATATCAGTAACAAGATAAGCTCTATATCCGCAAAGTGCATTGGATATCTTATAGAAATCCAAATAAAGCAGCTTTAATCCAGGATGTCAACAATAATTGTATGTGCGCTTAAAGCCTAACATAATTCGATGAATTGATATGAATGCAAAGCCATCAGTGAAGCATTAAAACAACGGAAGTAGTTTCCAAATAAAACGCTTGGTGAACCATCTTCAGGACTCAAGTTTCACAAGCATTTCAAATGATGTAATGAGTAGCTTCAGGTTAGTCATGCTCTGAGAGTAGACTGGTATTTTCAACCGCAGGAATGTAGCATTTAGCACCACGTCAGGTTGGTTTAATCAATAGCATGTGATGCTATTACTTTACCAGGCAGCAGCCAGGAACCATTATTAAAAAACAAACAAAATCGACATCCACCAACAGAACATCTACTGCATATTCTCACTGCTTTCCAATATACCGACTAGGGCTGCAACTAACGATTATTTTAATAATCGATTAATCTGACGATTATTTTTTCGATTAATCGATGAATCGGATAAAAAAAAAACATTTGGAATTGCCGCATCTTTATTCAAAAACTGAACATTACTTCAAATTCACAGTGCAGACTGAAGTGTAAAAACACCAGGTTATTGCTCCAACGTCCCGGAACTATTAAAAGTAATATTAAATAATTAAAAAATTAAAAAAACATAACAGGGATAACACAAAAAAAAACATACAATGTATGATATACTTTTATATGTATATAAGGGATGTCCATGATTAACCGGTCGAACCTATTGATACCATTTTCGAGACTCCTTGAAATAGAACTTGTAATATTGCTTTAATTGCTGATAAGATGATAGTTCAAGATAGGACATTAAACAGGTCATAATTCTATCTTTACTATCTATTTTATATTACTGGGAAAACAAGTTTTCACCAAAATCTCAATTATTATTATTATTATTTTTCTGTTCCATTTGAACGCATCAATCATATTACTGAGCCGACCTGAACACATCACATTTGACATTGTTTGTGACCATTGGTTAGTTTTTAAGCTAACTAGATATATCCTGCCGATTTTAACATGGATTTAAAAACGGCATTACTATTTTTAACTGACGGGACTTTCTACACCGTCCGGTTGCGTGATTACTACCGCTGCTTTGAATGACTGTTGATGCACGCGGTGCCGACTCCGAGCCCGTTTGCACAACGTCTACAGCAGCAGCAGCTGACAGAGTTTTCGGTTGGACTAGACGGATACTGAGTTGAAGGAGTTTTTTTAACCCAAAGACAGTGAAGGTCCAACACTTTTATGTAGGCCTACAGTCCAGTTTTAAGATATGACCAAAATACAAGCTGTTGTCGCTCACACTAAAGCTCGCTGTGGGCGTGCATGAACCGTGAACCAACCTGTCGGCGGCTGGCTGTAAACAGTGCTGCGCCTATGAGTAACTTATTAATCGTGCGACACAACGAATCGACGACCAAATTCGTTGCCAACGCATTTAGTAATCGATTTTTATCGATTTTATCGATTCGTTGTTGCAGCCCTAATACCGACTAAAACAACAAAGTATCAAAACTTACTAGACAATACTGTTTCCCTGCTTCAAACAATCCCATGTGTTCCCGTTAAAAAATAAAACGGAAGAGCCCGATCATTGACACCTTTGGTCCAGGATGTGAATTATCCATTTGTCCGATATTGAAAAAAACGGACTCTATGGTCCAACTCCTCCGTAGTTCGAAAAAGGTTGTTGCGGAAGAAAAAAACAAGGTAATATTTAAAAATATAGCGAGTGCAGCGCCCCTTTTAACCAAAGCAACCAGCCACTGAAGACCGGGTTATCGACCAGCAGGGGCGTCAGGGTTTACTGCTGGAGATTTTATTTAAAAAAGTAGTGTAGCACAGTGGCACAGTGAGAACGACAACCTCACAGCAAGAAGGTCATGGTTTTGAAACCCCAGGACCTACAAAGCACAAACCCCTGAAAAGTTGATCATCGGCAGAAAATATCCAATCATCAGTACGATCAGACTCACCACTGCCACGGCTCTTGCGGTTGGCCTTGCCCCCCGTCAGCAGCATCTTCAAGCTGTTCCTGAACATGGTAGCAGCAGACTCCCCAGACCACCCTATAGAGAAACCTGTGGAGAACAGAGAAAACAAACGTGTGTGAGTGGGGTGAGGGGGTTTCAGCGCATAGTGCGGGCTGCAAAAACAGCCTTTCAGCACAGAACAGCAAATCAACATGCCTGGCTTTACATAGACCAAAGATAATGGCTCCCGAGCCTCCCCTTCTAACTGTGATGAGAGGCGAATTCGTCCCGAACACATAAGTAAAGGTTAACACGCTCACAGAAAGGTAAGTAGTGATATGGGAGCACGCTACACACATCGTTCCATCTTAGAACTGAAGGAAGATTGTTGGCGGTGAGTTTACGATATTTTAGCACTCAGCACTGACTGGTCTTCCACCCTTCACAGATTGTTATTTGTATACAGGCTGGGCCGGATGTGTACTTAACCGTTACTCAAAAATGGTCAGACTAAGAAATGGAAATCAATGTGACAATCGAGAGGGATGCATATTAAGGAGTTTTGACAAACTGGGCAAGGGGAACGGAGATTGCAACTAACGACAAAGGATTAACAGGCTGATTTGCCCTCTTATTCGATCTTGGAGAGTATCCACACTTAGTATTGGACAGAGCTGAACGGATCAATAGATATTAAAAGTCTTCCGCAACAGAAAGGTTCACCCAAACAATTATTCAATTCCAAATATGCTATTTCAAATCTTGTGAGGCTAAACTGAAATAAGAACTGACTTTCAAAAGTTAAAGAGCATTTAAAAATAACACTTTATCACACACACACACACACACACACACACACACACACACACACACACACACACACACACACACACACACACACACACACACACACACACACACACACACACACACACACACACACACACACACACCCCCCACCCCTCTCTGGACGATATGTGCTGTTGTGTGCGATGGTGGGCAGCAGATGTTGTGACTCAGCCAGACGGAATCTGAGGAGTGGCCACTTGACCCAGACTACAACAACATAACCTTAACAGAGGCTCCAACCCCCCCCTGTCTCCTTTTGTTTTGTCTTGCGGGAACACAAGGGGAGGAGAAAACCTTCTTGCCGCAGGAACGTTAGACCGTGTTACACTCCGGAGGACGCCGGAGGACGCCGGAGGACGCCGGAGGACGCCGGAGGACGCCGGAGGCGGCGGCGTCGACACCGAGCCGCCCAAGGCCCGACTGATGTCACGCTCTGCTGGGCGGGCCCGGAGCCACGCCCTGACACCCGGAGCCACGCCCTGACACCCGGAGCCACGCCCTGACACCCTGAGCCACGCCCTGACACCTTGAGCCACGCCCTGGCACCCGGAGCCACGCCCTGACACCTTGAGCCACGCCCTGACACCCGGAGCCACGCCCTGACACCCGGAGCCACGCCCTGACACCCGGAGCCACGCCCTGACACCTTGAGCCACGCCCTGACACCCGGAGCCACGCCCTGACACCCGGAGCCACGCCCTGACACCCGGAGCCACGCCCTGACACCCGGAGCCACGCCCTGACACCCGGAGCCACGCCCTGACACCCGGAGCCACGCCCTGACACCTTGAGCCACGCCCTGACACCCGGAGCCACGCCCTGACCACCGGAGCCACGCCCTGACAACCGGAGCCACGCCCTGACACCTTGAGCCACGCTGGGACCCCTCACAGGTTCTCAAATGCTCCACCTCACAATTTACAATATATATGTAATCCATGTAAAATGGACATTATACCATCGGATACGTTACCCTCATTGCATAATTGACGTCATATTTTAAAGTTCATCTTCTTGTATTAAGCGTCAAAAATGCAGAAGTCAAATAGATGACTTAGGGAGATGGGATTATGGAATGTAAACAGCACTCTGATTGGCTTAGGTTATAGCCAATGAGGCACAGTGAATCAGCAGCATTAGGAGGGAAGAGTTAGGTTAGACATCACAATTTGGCCATGATATGACTGAGGCAATTAGGCTATGAGATTAACGATATGCTACAGCAGAACCAGAATCTGCACAAACCGAGGAAAGCAGAGACATTTTGATCAAACCTGCTCTACGGAACGGTCTCATTACATCCATTAGGCCTACGTTTGTTGAAAATGTATATTTTCTGGGGTGTACTTTCAAATCATTATAATCTAAAACAACCGCACTAAAAAATATTATGTACTTTGGGATTATCCCTACAGTCTGTAGATGTTGCATGGACGCCAAACTCACCATACCACCATGTGTTCTGGCATGTAGACTGACATGTTTATTTGTGAATGAAACATTAGTACCATCATAATGCAAAAAGTGCCAGTGAATACACCCCATTGTGAACCACAGAAAGGGAGTTGTGCAGAGCGTATTTTGTTAGTTATTTGTGAGTGAACTTGGACAATGAATTTAGTATATTACAAAATATACCCATTCAGAATCAGTAGTAGAGGGATCATTGGCGATAAATAAAACATCTGTGACCTTATTTGCTATGCAGCACAGCTTGGTCCAGAGACGCCATGATGGTTAACGCTAAATAAAGGATGAGTCTGTCCAAGGTGCTTCTATAAAATAAGAGTCTGAAAATGATTGGCCAACTTAGAATTCTTGGTTCACACTGCATTCCTTTTATTGGACCTTTATTACAACAGGAAGTCTAAATGATGTGAGATACTCCAATACAAGCTCATACTTACAAATAAGCCCTTGAAAATATTGGACAGAATTACCCAAGATGAACAGCTAAAAGACAAACAAGATATTATACAATGCGCTCACACACACACACACACACACACACACACACACACACACACACACACACACACACACACACACACACACACACACACACACACACACACACACACACACACACACACACACACACACACACACACACACACACACTTTCTTGGCAGTGCAAATTGAATTAAAGATTGAAGTCAACGCAACAAGGAAGCCATCAATTCCCTGGATGTCAATTTGGGCTCCAACTGCTCATTTTAAATATTATGTATAGTAGAGTGGCCTCCAGAATTGTATTATTTTTGTATAAATATGATGAATATCTATGCTTCAAAATGTCATGAAATATTACCTGCCCCGTCTATCATTTGCTAAGCCAGCACTGTGGCACGGTTTGATTGATGCCTTATAAAACATCAGTCTCATTTGAAGCACAGCCAACACGTTACAGTTAGTTATATTTATAGTAAACCACTGGGAGTATTACAGTTAAAGTTTTAAGTGGAACAATACAGGTTAAATAGTGACTCCAATAGGTTGATACGGACCCCAAAACATACCTCCACAACAACTGACATCGACAAGCAGCTTTCAAGAATCATAAAAACTCAAGTTAAAAACATTCAGGTGATTTCAATGATTCATAGAATCCATATTTCACGAATGAAGGCCGGCCCAAAGAGGGAGGCAATGCGAAGCCACAGATTCCCCTCCAATGCACGTCATCAGCTCATTGATATGGAGCGTGCGTCTTCCAGGGGCCACCTCTGGGGACTGGTAGGACATGCCAACGTACTCAAAAGGTCACGTTCATTGACATGCACGCTCATAAAAAAAAAAAAAAAAAAAAAAAAAAAAGGAAACACGACCGGGGCACCCGGATACACACGGGTTCTCGCGTGTCCTCCGACGCGCTACACCTCAAAGCACAAATCAACGTGAGCCCTGAGCGTCAGCCGCGGTTTAAATCTCGCCTGCCATTTTCCACAGGGCGTCTCCTCTGAGTCGTCTGGAACCACCTGACCCAGCCTCCCGCCGTGCGTGTCAGAGCTCTGATGAAAGCCCCCGACACACGGGGGATGATATATAGAGGAGGACCTTGGCGTCCCGTCCCATAAATCTGATATTATATGCATGGAAATGAGCTTGCCGGGCAAGGCTAGAGCAGTTTACTAACTGGCAGAGCAGAAAATGGGGAAAGATACCGTTGTCCTTTTCAAAAGGGAGGCAATCAATGTTTGAAATCTCAGACGACGAGATACTGAGTAGGCAAGTGTGTACCGCGCACACGCACGCACGCACGCACGCACGCACGCACGCACGCACGCACGCACGCACGCACGCACGCACGCACGCACGCACGCACGCACGCACGCACGCACGCCACCTAAACCAATATCCCAGCTAAAGCAATGGTTCATCCGAGGGTGTATAAGCCAATGCAGCTCTCTCATTCCCACTCTCTCTGACCCTCTGTACCCGCAGTGTGTGTGAAGGAGAGCCAAGAAGCAGCATGCTTCTCCGAGATAATGTGCATAAGCGGATGACGACCATCTCAGGCTATTCAAGGGGCACATTGTAACGCTGCTCCGGCGTGCCTTAGAACACGCACTTGAAAACACACAATTGAACCACTTGTGCAGAATGGCAAGGAACAACAGATTAAACGTCATTTAGAATGAGGGTCTTGTTAGTGGCTCTTGAGGACGACATTAAATGGCATTCATGTGGCATTGAGCGTCTTGCTGGTGTATTACAGGGACTTTTTAGATGGACCAGGTACTTTGGGCTTGACAAGAGGGCAAGGTGTCGGATTTGATCCTTCAGGACTTGAATGGAATCTGCACAGTGACAAAAGTATGCACCTTAGTTCATGGATGCACCAATGTATGGGCCATCCCTTTAGATCGTCCATCAACGCTCAAAATATGTTAACTCCGGATCAGTCGATGACGTGTAACGTTGTCCCATGTTTGAGTACCAGGTGATTTTGCCATGTTCTACTTTGTTAAATGCCGTTAGTATATGTTGACACCACCGAGGATAATGTATGGCTGCAGTCTGCTAGACAATACATTCCAGAGTTGAGGTGATTTCAGCCCATTTATTACAGAAGACCTCATTATAGCTTTTGTAATCTAGCCTAATTGAAATGTTTAAGTCACGACAGAGAATAACTACCCATACATCATCTTTAATATTCGTAAAACATGAAAAGAAGCCAGCAGAGAGCCAGCAGGTGCAGCATTAGTCTTCTTCGGTAGAAAACCCAAGCTACAATGTGCAGCTCTGTGACCCTCCATTAATTACAAAGCTTATTTATAAATCAATAAAAATCCCTTTAAATGGGTCTGGGGATGGCAAAGGCCAGTGTTATCCAATGAGATTGATCTCATGTTTCTCCTGGCCAACCAATTAAACTCCGTCTCAGAGGAAACCGTGCAGACATAGCTATAGAATTACACATGCTACTACGCCCACACACACGCACACATCCCCCCCCGAGAGTGTTCTTATTGTAATTACCTTGATCGCAGATGTTAGGGAAGGTCAGAAACAATGGTATAGCAGAGTTCTACATTTCATCTCAAAACGAACATGAAATCCATCTTCTTACACAATCAGACAGCGGGAGTTTTGAGTTTAAGATTGTTAGCCTGAGCCTCAGGAAAAACCAACACTCACAGGAAAACAATATGCAATGGTGAATCCATTTCGGATGAACCCCTTGCAGTAGGGAAGATGATAATATGCATTGCACTAGGAAAAGCATGGAAGGTACCTGTATTGTAATGACCAAGGGGCTGTCTGTCTAGACTGAAGATGTGCGTAGGACATAGTCGAAGTGTGTGCTTAGGGTCCCAGCCAACTTCAATGTAAAACATTGAGGTTGGTTGGGGAGCAGCATTGTTTTTCCTGTTTACTCTGAGGAAGCGCTACAATATTAACCAAGTCATCCATAATGCATTGATTTCCGTAGCTTATGTTTATAGACTGTATGTGGCAGTCAGAATGGCTGCTCAGAATACCAGGGAGAATATCAGAGGGTCTAGGAGAGGAAGGGAGGGAGCGCGGTCCTGCTTATCAAAAAGCCAGAATGATCTGAAGATGTACCGATTCCTCAGAGGAGGAAGGCAAAATACACAGGTGAGGCGCGCGCGCGCGCACACACACACACACACACACACACACACACACACACACACACACACACACACACACACACACACACACACACACACACACACACACACACACACACACACACACACACACACACACACACACACACACACACACACACACACACACACACACGGCAGCAAAACAAAGAGTATCATCACAGCCCTCTCTCCCCCAAGTTTGCTGCCGGACACTGTGCAGCGTTGCTGGGGCATAAATCAGACTTCCATCCTCAGAGTGCGGACGGCCTGGGAAACGGGCTTCCATAAATCACCCTCGTATCAATAAGGGGAAGTGTCTTCCCCGGGCCGGCAAGGTGAGGGGTGTAACTGGTCGACTCACGGCCCACTTAATGCTGGACGGAACAGAGGTCCGTGCAGCCCACCGGGAACAGATTACTTATTCATCTACATTAATGTCACACCCTGCTCGCCAAATCGGCCTGGGGGGGGGTGGGGGGTGGAGCTACTGATGTCTGCATCAGGGTGTTTGATCAGTCACCAATTAGGCCGACGTGGTTATGAATGAAGTTAAGACGGGGCTTTCTGCAGAGGCAACCCAACCCTCATCGCTCTGGGTGAGTCGGTGTGGAGGAAGCTGTCTGTTAGTGTTGTTGCCAGAGCAAGGTGGAATGGCGTAGGTTCGAAATGTAAATATAAACCGAAAACTGAACTTGAGCAACGGTTGTGTTACTCGATCTCTTGAGACCAGTGTGATCAATCTCTGGACATCTGTCTATTGATGGAATGGTTTAACACCAATAGGCTCAAAGCATATCATATCTAACACATGACATGCTAAAATGTGTTAACCTGCCATATCATCAGTAGTCTAACTCCATGTCAGCAGTGTACATCAGGCCCTGGTTCAGGTGCCAAGATGTAAACAAAAAGGCAATACATCTCACGAGAGCATAAAGACTCAAAGTAAGTAGGACCAGCATGCCCGTCTCCGAGGGCCTGCTGGCATCCTTCATTTCGGCAAGGACATTTTTGTTTTAACTGCTTGTGCTGGTTCCAGCTTCCTGTGGCCAAATCTAGAGCACTGTGGCTACGAGGAAATGATCGTTAGGCCTAAAAAAAAAATGTTGTTTGGTTCCGGTTTCCGACCGACCCTGTCAATTTATGTGCGACCCTAATTATTTTATGAGCTTTAAAAAAAAAAAAAAAAAAAGTTTTTTTTATGCAAACTATAATCACGTTTTGGTACAGCACCTCTTCATTCTGTACAAGGATGAGCGAATTTTCTCGTTTTTAAATGAAAACAACCTACCTATCATTCGCTGCCGCTGGAAAAAATAAAATAAAAAAATAAAATAAATTCCCTACCTACCCATGACCTCAACTGACAACCAACAGGAACCAAACTTTTTTTTTTTTTAGGCCTTAAGCTACATCGCTTGCTTGAGAATGAATAATGCCTCCAGCGTAGCGAGAGAAGAGATGGAGCGACCGCGGCGCTCCTGCTAGCTACCCACGCCAACAGGCTTCAAGCATAGCATAGCATAGCCCAGTGAGTTATGATCTGCTTTGGCTGTGTCAGGGCCCTGTGGGGAAACAGAAGGCCTCCTACATGGAGCCGGGAGGATGCAGTTACCGTTACCCGAAATCCACACGCGGGCATGCACGTATACACGTACACGCAAGCACGCACACACACACACACACACACACACACACACGCACTCACATACACACATGGGCACGCACGTACACACACACATGGGCACGCACGTACGTACACACTGAGGCGCGTACACACACACACACACACCCCACACCACACACTTAACTGGTTTAAGTCTGTCACCCGCTCTGCCTCTCTGACATAATGTTATTCAAGGGAACCTCGCCGAAATAACACGTCCGCCACAGTCCAAGAAGAAACATAAAATGGAAAGTAATTGATTGTTTCCCGCCCGCCGTCGCTTCCTCCACCATGCTGCAAACTCTAAACCGTCTGAATGTTTGTTTCAAATTATGCCAGGGAATTAGCCAATAACGCGAGCCAGGTAGCCAGGTTTAGACGAGGGGAAATGAATAATTCCAATAAGGACAGAAAAACATTCACACGCTTCGGGCTAAATACGGTGTTTGAAAGTTCCCTCGCAGTGCATGCAGTGTCTCTCCCACACCTCATTCTGATGCCGGGGCTGGAGGAATGGCGGAGACCGCAATTGTCGTTGATTAATGGAGAAGCATTTTCCCCTGGCAGACATCAAAGTGACGGCAGCAGCAGCACCTGATTTTAATTTGTTGTGCGTGTGCGACATTAGTCTCTCTTCGTCTTTGTTTGGATGCCGCTGTGAATAATAAAGAGCCGGAGACGGCGCTCCATGTGGAACATAAACCACGCCACGCTGAAGAGCCGGCTCAACAAAGGGAAAACCAGGAAACGCAAACCGCACCGCACTTTCACTATCGGTTTGAGGAGGAATCGCCGGAATCGACTGATTTCGTTAATTTGTTGACTTTTAATCAATTGTCACTGTGTCACGTTTCCATGTTTGTTTTTGGACAGCCCCGTAGAGGAGATCTCTATTGTCAGTGTGTCATAGAATAAATGCCTGCAGGGGGGCCTGCTGTAAATGCATCTTGTTATTTCGGGAATAAAACGGTCTCTTGTGTATTTATATCATTGATAGACAGAACAAGGTGACTTGGGGAGTGTGCAGGTGTCAGCTTTAATGCCGCCATCTACTAGAAATCATTAGTTGCTGCCTTGAAGCGTGGAAAGGCAACAGAAACTGAAGGAAGCGCGAGAACGTTATCTACATATTGTCAGATATCTACTGTCTAGTGTTATAATAAGCATACAACATTCAAGTTCATATCACAAAATGGATGTTCCAAAAATAAAGGGAAACTGCTGTACACTATCAAGATTTTCATTTTAGCAATTCTGGATAATACCAATTTTCTCTTCAAGACTTAAATATTCACCTCATTACCGCGGGTGAAAACAGGCCAAATCAGATACAGATAAAATAATTTGTCGGCTGCCGCCACCAGTCCATTTTCCCTTCCACTTCTTCCTGCTGCCAATTCAAATTAGACCTTCACCTACCGGCCATTTAAATGGACGGCTGAAGTCACTGCATAGACTCCGTGAGCAAAACAGATGGGGTCATATTATTCTGATTATCTAAATGTAATGTAACTTCTGGCCTTTCATCTGCCATCCCAATATACGGTCCTTTGCACGTCAATCAAGGAGACTCTGCGGTGTACACAAGGTTTTGCATAAATCCTGTCAAAAGGCCCCATCTTGTATCTCCTCAGTACCCAGCCCCTTGTTCAAACAAATGGGCCGCGGCTTTAGAAAAAAACTCATGGCCTCATGTTTGACGAATGGCTTAGACGTGCAAATAGAGTCGTGACATGGCAAGACAAGGTCATTGTGCAGAATGCCATTAGTGGCAGGTAATCAACCTTGGTGCGAGCAAATTTGCATTGAGATTGAGGCAGTTAAAAAGCTGCCGATGACTCTGACCCCAGCCAGGGGTTTAGATTAAAACCTTAAAATGTAATAGATGGGGATTCAGAGGCATCATCTCCTCTCCTTTTGGGAAGATCTTTAGCACGGTTTGGGGCCCTCATTTCTATTGTAGAGAGTAGAGAATGAAACAGGCAAAGGTTTGTTCTCGGGTCCAATTCCAAGGGCTATAATTGAGGGTGAATGGATGAAAATCTTTCAGTGGTTGGAGGAAAAAAAAAAAATCTGTTTCTGGTAATCCTTCCATCTTGGATGGGCCCAGCTGCCATTCATTCAAGGGGCCACTGTCTGGGTGCCTGAATGAAAGTCCACACATATCCCTCATGGTTCAGCCGCTATACTCTGTCAGGGCGAGGTTTGGCCCCCTGACACCTCCAGCCAGACCCTATCTGGCTGCCTTAACTGGGCAACTTTGTAGAGCACAACCCTTTGGCCAAACTCCTGTCAAATTAACCCCTGCAAGCTTTCATTTTATGTCCACAAGTACTGCCCAATTAGACTCATTTGTCTATCGTGCCCGGCAACATGTCTGCGGCCTGTACGGAGCTTGTAGTGATTTTACGTCTCTGGATATAAGAGTCTGAAATAGCGATGGGCTCTCCTGCTTGGGGGCAATGCATATTGAGCGCGACTGACAGGTCTATAGACTCACCGTGGGCTCGTCAGAGCCAAAAGGTTCTGGTTTTCATTACAAATCGGTAAAGCGTAGCAAATGCGGCTTGCTTTAAACTAATAATCGAAACATTTAGGTGGGAAAGAATTATGTTCATATGATCATGTATAAAGTTATCGTGAAAGTGTGCCAACATTGAAAAATCTGTTTCAATATAACTATAAAGATACAGCTTGCGATTTAGTGAGAACACCACACCAAACGTGCTACCTCCTTGTCAACAGTTACTCAGTGGAGGTGTTAAAATACGGGGAGACTTTCGAAAGAACGTCTCAGGGGTCTGCTTCTCCAACTTTCCGGCAAGAACCAAAAGGCTGGCGGGCACGGGGCCATCAAAGATTCAGGGGGCATAGATTTAAAACCGCAGGAACCAAAAAAAAGCTCAGATCAATGAGATACCCGAGTCCAACAAAGCAGCTGGAAATAGAAACTACTTAAAGATCACAAATGGTGACAATAAGTCAGAAGGGCAAATGTAATGACTTTTGGTGCGGACCAATGAGTTTCTGCCCACACCTCGACCACCTGGTGCGCGACAAAGACGGAGAAAAACAGATCCAATGTCAGAGGCGATTGTTTACAATAGTTGGGTTTCCTATTCCGACAACATCTGGGGAAATAACGTCATGCATTATGCCAACATGGCCGGGAGCGGGATTTTGTTAAAGGTAGGTCACGTTGTGTGAGGCATGAGGATAGTGAATGTCGAATACATTTGTCCAGCCTTGTTGCATTATTTACACCGCCACCATCATATTTACGCTCACACAGAACTTTTGCTAAAATCTGAATAAATCCAGTAAATATAGGCCTAGGATTTACATTTTTCATGTGGAAATAATAACTAATATTAAATTGTTAATGCGGGTGACAAGGTGACTGCAAGTTAATCAATCGTTTATTTTCCTTTCCTTCTGTTTTCCTTGTTTCCTCACCTTGCTTTCAGGCATTTTGGGAGCCAACACCAAGACCTGTCCTCCAGGTCATAGAATACCTGAGGATGTCAGCTCCTTGTGCATACATAACATGCAACACACTCCAACAATTACATGTTTAAATGTGGTCGATAGTGTTTATATATGGTCGATAGGGTTTACATGTGGTCGATAGGGTTTACATGTGGTCCATAGTGTTTAAATGTGGTCCATAGTGTTTAAATGTGGGCGATAGTGTTTAAATGTGGGCGATAGTGTTTAAATGTGGGCGATAGTGTTTAAATGTGGTCGATAGGGTTTACGTGTGGTCCATAGTGTTTAAATGTGGGTGATAGTGTTTAAATGTGGGCGATAGTGTTTACATGTGGTCGATAGGGTTTACATGTGGTCCATAGAGTTTATATATGGTCGATAGTGTTTAAATGTGGTCGATAGTGTTTACATGTGGTCGATAGTGTTTAAATGTGGTCGATAGTGTTTACATGTGGTCGATATTGTTTAAATGTGATCGACAGTGTTTAAATATGGTCGATAGTGTCTAAATTAAATGTATTATATTATTATTATTTAACAATCATACATTTGAGTAACAGACAATTCGCCAATAAGGCCCTCTTTCGAGTATGATCAGCTGCCATTTTCAACAGGATCAAGAGACAGGAGAGTGGGATGCGTTGACATATTTCATCCATTTACTCCTCAGGAAAGCTAATGCAGCTCGCAAGAGTGGTAATCCTGGCAACGTGGTGTGATGATGAACCCAATCGAGCGTAAATATGGGGGGAAAACAGGATGAAAACATCTAGCCTGTAAACCTGCTCTTTTAGCATAGCATGCTGGATGAATGCTGTCAGTGAAGAGCCTGACTGAAATACATCCAATCCAAGGTGTTAAGCTAGCGACCTTAGATGGCCATCTGATAGCCAGAACTATTGCCGTATATCAATAAATGTCTGTTACAATCTAGCCTCCCTCTCCTCATGTGTCAATATCACGGCCGACAGTTGTTGACTTCAAATCGAACACAAGATGAAAGTAAAAGAATACGAGCCAAGATTGCTCAATCTTACGAACGGTTTCGTTCAATTGAAATGCGCCCCGTCAACTGCGTCATAAAATGGCTTAAATTAGGATCCTAATCAATTGTGTGGTACACGGAATGAAATTACTTTCTTTTCATGCAATGTTTTCATGTGATGTAATTATAAGACATTTGTGATTAGTCCTAAGCCCCTAGCACTGATTCCGATAGAACACGCAAATCTGTGCGAATAAATCCAGAATCCAAGACACACACTGAGATTCCAAGAAACAGGCACACACACACAGACACAGACGGACAGACAGACAGACACTCAAGACAGACGGACAGACACACCTAATACATTCATCCCTGTATGATATTCCTCCGTCAGTAATGCAGTGAAACAGCTGCTTGTTGAGATAAAGAGGCAGTCAGACGCAATGATTAAGATTGGCAGCGGGTAGCCGCATCCCTTTGCCCAGCCAGGGAAAGCAGAGCCTCCGCCAGAGGAGGGAAATACCTGTAGTCCCTTGAACCATTCCCAAAGGTCAGAGCCGGACATAAGAGAGCCAGTCTATGGATGGGCTTACGTAAGCCACCAGGGGCGGGTCGTGCCAGGCCCGGAACAGCAGATGAAAAAATACAACGCTGGGTTCTGTTGCCCTCTTCAGACGGTTTGTGTAAGCCTGACACACACTGTCAAAAATCGACAGTGGGACAGAAGTTAAGTTATGTAAGTGAAGGCTAGGCAGACTGTTCAATGGGATCTGCTGCATTATTCTTTTTTAAATGAGGGGCAACGTATTGGATTAAAGGGGTGATATTATGCCGCCAGGTGTGAGTGTGATTCGCCATTACAAGCCGTTTGAAAATAAAGAAATCTTGCCATTTTAGTGACATCACAAGTGGCACTGTCATTGTTTGATGGCAGTTTCATAATCATTGCCATGATATAAGCTTATAATAACTATATTTTATGTAAGTTACATATGATTTGACCATATAATATTGTACTATTATCTGGGAAAAAAACCAACATAAAAAGAAAGCATTTTATTTCAACAGATGTATTTCTATGCCTTGTTATCATTATATCATTATCATCATGCATGACCAAAAACGTTTATGTGCTTCATACATACTTTATACATACTCTCGATGGGTATGGCCGAAAGGCCTACTTATTCGAGAGCAAAACACATTTACCTGAAATTAGGTCAGAATCGTCCACACAAATATCCAAGAAGCGCTCTAAAAAGGCTGTTAAAACGACACTCCACATATCCGGTTATCCATTGGCTGGAGCCACCGTGCCGGCTGCCATCTTTTTGTTTTGAATCCATTTGATGGATTCTGGGGGATGAAGATGAGGGCTGGACCCAGCTGTCAATGAGGGCTGGCAGAGATAAGAGGGGAGGAGTGGGTCTGAACAAACCTGTGCACACATGCTCCCAGTGGGATCCCCCCCAACAATACACAGATGGCTCTGATTAGCTCCGTCTCTGGCAGAATATTCACCTTTACGTGGCCCATCTATACCAAGGCCTTTTGAAGATGCATAGCATTTCACAGAGTTTATTTAACCTTAATGTGTTGTAGGGTCTTTCATAAACCAAATGAAGATTCGGGCTTGCGTCGACTTTCAGAAAATTATGTACCCCAGCTCAAGTCAAGTACGGTTCGAAAAGATGGAAGTAATTCAATAAGCTGCTCAATAATACATTTTATTAAATGTATTATATATTGTAGGTACTAAATTATACGAGTGTAGACCTGACATGGTTTCGGAAACGTTTTTTGTCCAATTCTGACACTGAAAGTTCCCAGACTGCAAAACAATTTTTCATTGTCTGCCCATACTATTAATATGCAAAGAGCGTCAAGGGGAAAGTGTTGAAAATGTGATTATAATGGGGGTCTGGCTCAGTCCAGACTCTACTTGAATGCAGATTCGCAACACATTTTATTCATGCTTCTTATTTGCGCATTAGAACAGACTCTGTGACCTTAATGTCTATTGGAGCCTGCCTTCTCTGTGAGGGATAAAGACAAGCATTCAAAAGGTCTTAAGGCCGGTCCACTGCGGCTGTAGTTCAAAACAACATCTATGCTACAATGATGGTCGACGGACAATTGACTTCTAAGAACGCTGCATCTTTCAGATCAAGGAAGAGACCTATTAATGTTGTTCTACAAAGCGTTAGGGTGAAGCCACTGCCCAGTCTCGATTAATAAGCAGACTTAAACATACCATTACACTCTCACATTTAAAAAAAATAATAATAATCTGTCATCTGTGTCCCTGTAAGTGATCATGTATAAAATTAACAGCCCCAAGTCTGTTGAATCTGCTGAATGTTTGATTCCTCCTCAGTGAGCAAATCACAGCGCAAAGCCAGGGCAGCTGCCTTCCATCTCATGCCACAGAGTCCAAAAACTAAGCAACACGTCCAGAATTCAACCCAGCCTCTACCGTTTTAATGGCCTGCATTACAATTAGGCGGGCTTTTAGGGGAACCATGCATGCAATCGGGGAGAGGTAAAAAAACAAAAGCAAAACACTGTTTGCTTGAAATGTGACAGATGAAAAAGACTGTTAACAGCGCCAGTTGGTCGCTTGCTCCCTCAGTCCTGCTCATTAGTAGGTTAGTAACATGAGCAGGCCTTTCTCCAGCTTACCAGTGTCTCCGTGTTACATATTACACCTCACAGCAGAGCTGCCTTTCTCCCTGCCGCTGTGGCTGTTCTGACAACAGGAAGAGGTACAGGAACACCACTGCAAGCATTGAAAATGTAATACCTCGTGTTGCATATTAACACTGGTTTTCCAAAGAGTTTGCTTAAGTTATAATGGGCATGTCATTTTTCAAGGGAATACATTGAAGGAAATGGTTTTTTGGATGGCAGTTGTGAAGGATCCCTTAAAAACACATCGGGTTCTGAAACTACCACTTAGAATAGCAACTATTTGAGAACAAAATAAAACCAGATACATTTCGCCAAAGAAACGAATACCATCTCAACGAGGACTCAAATAAACAGTGACATGGAAAGGAAATTAAGCCTTTTTTCAATGCAAGGGTTTCCGATCAAAATACATAAACTGAGAAGTGTGGTTGTCCTCAAGTTCTATTTTAATCAAACCACATGTAAAAAAACGCAAAACTGACTCCACCACAGCTATTACAGCAGTTGTTGTTTAAGGTTAAACATGCAGGTCATCTGTTAAACCATTAATCACACATTCAGCTGAATTTTGATTCAGCTCCAGGGAATGTGTTTATGTACAGCCTCAGTCCAGCCCCAGTATCTGGACATTTACTTTTATACAAACACAATGTTGTTTTATTCCCCATGAGCCATCCAGTTGTAGATTTGCATGGCATGCTTGGGAACGCGGGTGGGTTGATTGGACCAATTATTGTCAGACAGAACGGTAACACTATCCATTTGCCTCTCTAATAATAATCTGGTATATGGACGAGTTCATGATGGCCTCAATGACTGAGGTGTACTCATCCAGTCTCTGCAAAACAATCCCAAATAATCAACTTTCAAAACACTGTGTGTAGTCGTTGGTATCTTTTTTTGATGACACAATGTTTGTTCTGGCGGGCATTGGCAGGAAAACCAAAAATAAAAGCACCCAAAGTAATACATTACTTGTCATTCTAGTGTTCCAGTCATGGGATTGAATTAATCCGGTTGATTCGATAAAAAGATGCATCAAATGTTTCAGCAAAGCCAGAATGTGATGCAATACCACGCTGTATCAATCGTTTCAGTAAGCCAAAATGAAACGCAATGAGGGTGGAGTCTTTGTAAATAATTAATAGGGATTAATAATGAGGTGACATTCATTCAATTAAACTTGGCCTATTTAAACAGAAGAAAAAAGCAGTAGGTAACACTATTCCATATGGTGAGGTGTTGATAGAGTAAAAGGCTACACTACATTTTTTAACTCGTGAATATGCAGGGACATCCACGACTACAAGGCTTGAAGTCTTCAGTGTTTTGAATAAATAAATGAGCTGTCAGGCTAAATAATTGTGGACAAATTGCTTTGAACGGTTTTACAACCCTCTCGACAATAATCTGGGTCAATTGTATCCTTATTTTTAGAGGCGTCGAGAAGTCGTCGGCATCTTTAATAGATCAATCATCCAATTGGTTGTAAAAATGTGATTGTACTATAACTTTGAATTGTTGATGTGTGTATATATATATAAATGTGTGTAATACTTGCCTGTTTGGCTCTTCTGTATACGTGCGTAAACAATTGTAAGATGCTTTGGATAAAAGCCTCTCCTAAATGCCCTAAATGTAAGCACTAAATCTAAATGTATATGTATTGAATTCTCATCGGTTGTCACAGGATGCCAGAGTTGACCAGTCGGTTTTGCACTTAGTGTGAGCGCGAAGCTTGGGGCCCATGATGGCCTATGAAGGGCCCGCTCAGTGCTGTTTAGGAGCCATAAGGAACCAATTCAACATAAACGGACAGCAGGCGGCGTTCACCCAAAACACTGCCTTCACTTAATGTCACCTCCATACATCAGATCAATTGGAAATGAAGAGGTACATTTTAAAGAATTCACGTGAGTGACAGCGTTGAGCCTTTCGGGATTTAGAACAAAGACCGCCGCCCCGGTAGTATTAAGAGACCCCCAGGGATGCACGGTGCATCATGAGAAAGCCAATGCCAGCTTTAGTGGGTTGACATTGGGAACGACAGAGCCTGGAGGTGCAGATTTACCTCCTATCTGCACCATCTGCTACAGCAGGAACTAAGTCACATCAGCAGCTGAACGGCGGAGGCAGCAAGATGGATCTGAAGCGCGAACAAACAGGAGAGTAAGCAGGTCCACTCCCTCTTCGCTACTTTACCTCGCCAAATCTGATCCATCAAAACTGTCAGCGCAGACTTTAAGGCTGTGTATAAGGCTACAACAAATAGCAGTTTGACAAAGCTAACCGAGAAAGAAACGGGAGTTTTGGAAGACGAGAACAAGCACATCGGCTATTCTTCCAAGACCCATGGAGACTTACACTATTTCCAACTCTAAAACCTGTCAACTGATACCACTGCCAGGTAACATTCATAGGGATGGACCTGAAGGCTTGTGACTCAATCTTCACCGCTGATCCTCTCCAGGAACTAACAACTCATTCAGAACATAATAACAAAATCGCCTTGTTCACTGCTTGCCCATTTTGGGCAATAGTCAAATTAAAATTTAAATAAAAAAGGTAAAAAATAAGAACTGGTTTTCACACTAGCCTAATCCGAAGCCCTGTTATGTGAAACTATACATATACAATGTGTGTATCATCAAAAGGCTTTATTTATTTACTTTATTTATTTTTATATATACCTAAATCTCGAGTAAATATGAATAAGAACCAAGACAGCAGCACCCAATAGTGGGGGGTAGTCCGTCAGCCATTCAGATGTGCAGCTGGCGCTTGGGGAAATCCCTGGTATTTGTGGACTAGAGTTAACAACCCCTTCAGCCCTCACCCCCCTCCGGGGAACAACCGTTCTCCTCAGATCCCCTTCACCGACCCAACACCAATAATCAACCTCAATGACATCTTAGGCTTGATGATGCTTCATTACATGGTCTTCCTTCGCACGTAGCTAAAAACGGGGGAGATTACCGTGAAACTGTAAAACATCCACCCGGTTAAATACTGTTTGTGGGGGATGCTTACGGAAATAAAAAAGTATTGGGTTACACAGCCCCGCCACCGTCAAGGCTCTGCAGTCCATTGCACATCACAAAGAGAGCTAATGCTAGTGTCAATGACGTGACATTGACACTGAGTGAGTCTGCCGCTTCGGATCTACCTCCTAGTCGCACTCCCTGCTAGAGCAGGATTCACGCCAGAGCAACAACAGACTGCAAGAGCCAGCAATACGGATCAAAGGCAACCAGGGATCAGTCCGTCTTCTCCTGGCCCTTGCCTTCTGCCAGAGGTCTGTATACAGTATCCGTATATTATGCGGTACAATGTATTTATTCAAAGCCATATGGGGCGTGACAGGTTGGGCAGTAACTCAGGAGGTGGAACGTGTCGACGGACAACCAGAAGGTTGTTGGCCATCCAAGGGGTTGAATGCTGCACAAAAAGACTAAATCAGGGGGGGGGGGGTTTTCTCAAGACATAACAATGTACGGAGAATATAGGGTCTTTGTCAATATCGACACAGAATAGACCACTCTGAAAGTCCTTTCATGACCTTTGGAAATGGGAGGAATGCATTGTATGTCGGTTTATGGTTTGGGCTGTAATGTATGCTCCCCCTACACATGGCTCACTGTGCGCGGCTCCTTTGTGCACTGCCAGCTATGGGTCGCGGCGATTCACCGCGCGAGAGGAGCCAGTGTCAAACGGTCAGAAGGCATTTTAGTCAGACAAAGCATTAGCATCGCTGCCTTCTGCCAAGAACTGAGAGCGGCGTTCTCCGTGGTTAGCCTCTCTGAGAGGGGAGAACGGGTTTAACCGGACCACGCCGCCTGCAGTTCATTTGCTGTGCTCCAGTCCCCCTCATTTTGCATACATGGGAAGACGGCAACTGTCACTCTGCATACTGCCATGCCACTTCACGATCCCGCACCGCTTTAGCCGGCCAACAGAAAAAGTATCATCTGCTTTGTACAAAACAATAACAATACCGGTAATGTATATTTAGAGTTTTTACAGCCCATTCAATTTCTCATAGGGGTCTCCTTTGAACTACTGTCTTATTTACCAAACCAAGGCAATTATCTTACTGGCTGCTGCTGCTGCCCTGGCTGCCATAGTAACAGTCATTAGGCGCTGCAGCACTGCTGTCCTCTGTCCCCGTCCTCGTCCTCGTCCCCCAGAAGGAGGCTCAGGCTGTGTCCCCGAAAAACTTCTCCAGAAAATCGGCTTTGTATCCATTTCGAAGGCAAACAACAATTTCATGGCTGGCCAGTCGGAGAATAATTACACGTGGCCCCCGAGTCGACACATCGATCAGCCGAAATAAGACCATTCTCGACTCACGGCTTTGATGAAAACTTCACCTTCATCTTGGTTAGAAAAATAGAATCACACTGAGGACTGAGCAGTGCAACACCTCATCGGTGATGGAGCTTAGCTCGGTAAACCCCATCTATTATGCAGCATACAATCCTTCCAACAGGAAACCCTTCCAGCTAAGGTCATTAAAAAAATTATTTATTATTTCTTTTCGGTTTTATGGTTTGCGTCTTATATTTTTCTCTTCTGCCACAGGTGAAGCTTAACATGGAAAAAAAGGGAATTTAAGAATGCAAGAATTCTTAACGAGATCCAGGGGACCAAAAATTGAATAGTTGTCAATGTAGCAGTAGTCCGTCAATGTAGCAGCAGTCCATCGAGACCCACTGTCAATCAACACTTGATGAGCAGAACCACAACCCAGCTCCCTGGCACACTGCTACACTTGAGCACTGTGTTGTGATTTACCTTTAAAAAGGGAGCATTGAGAACGGCCCCGCTAGGGAAACCTGAGAGATGACTCACCATGAGGTGCCGGTCAGCAGCTCTCTGAATCGTGCTTTGAGGGCAGCGAGGTGCTACATTCCACTGGGCAGAACCATAGTCCAGATCCCTCTCCACCGTTGGCAGCTCCTCCTTTTTTCTACGAAGGCAACCACAGGGAAATAGGGTTAGATCCAAGATAAAAGCCGAACAGAGTGAGGCCTCTTTTGACACGACAGCGGAAACTAGAGTCAGCAGACTCGGTCGCATGGGCAAGGACAAGCAGTGGTGGTTTACGAATCCTGGTCCCGTCGGTGTTTAGTGGGGATATAATTCTCCTAATTGTCATGCAATCAAGAATATGCGGGCTGTTTCTTGGTGGAGGGGACGGTTCCATCCACCATTGTCATCCAGAGATGATCTGACTCCTGTGCTGCATTCAATACTGTGCTGGGTATAATCATGTGAAAAACAATGACCCTGAAACAGCACGGTAGCTTGTAATTAGGCCTGTGGAATGGGTGCGGTGTAGTGTTATCTTTACATGAAAAGCACGCTGGCATCCAATCCGAAAAAAGAGAATTACAGGAAAAGTCCCTTACCATAGTTCAAGAATCTAGTTACCAACACATGTTTGGATCCCTGGAGGTACCCTCCACTCAGTTCAGTCGGTTCTAGGAAATTCTGCAGCACGTATAATTGTTGTGGTTGCTGCAATATTGAGTGTATGCTCTGATTATAATCAGTCTCACCTGGAAGTCACTTTAGAAACAAGTGTCAAAAGATGATTGAAATACAAGTTTATTGTGAATCCTCTGAAACGGATTGCCTATTGTTAATTATGTTGTTAATGAGGGTAAATGAAATGCAACCCACAGAGCATCATTTGAATTGAATTTCCGTGGGTTTAGGAAGTTATTACTCGCTTAATAATTAAGTTAAACAAGGAATACTCAATTATGTGTTCAACCTACTTGCAGACTGTTTTCTTAATAAACATCCCACATCAATAAGCAGAACCATTTGGTCAACACCTTCAAATATAGCTCGTTTCATGTTTTTTCTGCGCTTGCTTCTGAATTCTACAAGGGTAACCCTGACCATGATGCAAGAAAAGAAAAATAAATATCCATGCAGGGAGTTATTAAGTTTGATCTGTTAGGGGTCTATGATAAGCTTTCATAATACTGTATGAATTAGGCTTATCAAAATAATGCAAAATACCTCATTTAAGTAGGAGGAAAAGCTGCAGAATGCAGTAATGAATCTTAAAATTGACAGAATTAGGAGGTGATCTTGAAATCATTTACAAATGCTATTAAAATATTTTTTTTATAAATATTGCGTTTATTTGACATAATATTATCTGGCTTTTAGAATATTAAACAATGGGAAATTAATCCTGTATGGTTCTTGTGATTCAGAAACACACATCATTTCCCCCATTTTTGTATTCAGGCTTTGTTGCCAAGGCAAAATTAGATAACGACTTATTAATCCCCTGAACGTAGATTCATGTGTTACAGCAGCCAAATGGACAGAATAGTGCAGATAAAGACAAATAGATACCTCTGTCGGTACAATAATGTGCAATAAAATATGTCTAAAAGTTATAATTACTCATCATGATAGAAGTTATATCGTATTAAAGCAAAAGACGAGCATTGGGAAACACTAAAGTGCTTTTCAAAATGGTTGTACCTACCACAATTTCCATCTGCTAAGACAGGGAAAATGCTTAGACTAATGATTTGAAAAAACTTCTCAAATTGCGATTTAAATCTTCTTGTCTGGGCCTAGGTGTCGCGTATTGAATTGCATTAAAAATTAAATTTCCAATCAGGATCTCAAAGATCAACCTTGGAAGTAATGTAGAGGGTGGGGGGGGAACAAAAGGCTGTGATAAGAAGAGACACCCTATTTCTAATGCCTCTCTCTACCATCTCTCTTAGGTCAATCTGGTATATTCTGACCTCAAAGTAACGCGGTCTGAAAAACTGTCAATCTGCAAAACTCATACCCAACTCCATTATTCACCAAAGCTCCCAATTGTCTTTTGATTACCGAAGCTAGTATTTCATTTGCAGATGTTCTTTTCTCTGGGCTCCGAGAACTGACAAGTTCTTGTGACAAGATCATCCCCCATCTCTTTAGCAAAAGCTTCAAATCCGCCGTCTCCCAATGAATGAGAGCTCAAGCATTTAGCCTGCATCTGTTCTCCCTAAAACCTCCCGTCCCAAGACACTAATGAATAACAAATGCTTTACGTTGAGGCAGTCTAGCTTTCTGCCTATCTTGAAAGTTGGACAAGATTTACTGCCTCGGCTTGCACCGCTGTGAGGCCGCTGCCGTAACCATTGTGCAAGTGAGAAATGAGCCATTAGGAATGCCTTAGCATACTGCAGCAAACAAGGACAGACCC
The DNA here is from genome assembly GCF_031168955.1 of Gadus macrocephalus. Lineage (NCBI taxonomy): Eukaryota > Metazoa > Chordata > Actinopteri > Gadiformes > Gadidae > Gadus > Gadus macrocephalus. The sequence continues at coordinate 2,501,429 of NC_082399.1, forward strand.
AACCGGCACAGGGTGTCTCGGTCCCCGGCTCAACGACTGCTCGATTATGGAAAAAAAATCATAATCACGATTATTTTGGTTAATATTGAAATCACGATCATTCAGAGTTTGAAAACATGATGTATTTAATCAGCATGTCTCTCCCAAAAAACACTATGTAACTGAAAGCTTTGAAATTTCGCCTTAAGAAAATACACAAAAATTGTCAAAATAGAAAATGTTGAAATCTAAAATAAGGTACGTATCCAGCTGTTCTGCACTTTCTATAAAACATTTAGAGAAAAAGAATATATAAATATATACAATAATAATAACAACAATCGAAAACTCGATTATGTTAGTTTTGTGATAGTTTGACGCTGAAATCGAAATCACGATCAAAGTTCGATTAATTTCCCAGCCCTGTCGCAGGGTGCTGCCAACCGATTTAACATCCATGTGTGCAGAAACTACCTTCTGCCACTATTAACCTGCATGTTTGCCTTGACCACACACACACACACACACACACACACACACACACACACACACACACACACACACACACACACACACACACACACACACACACACACACACACACACACACACACACACACACACACACACACCATTTTTGGACAGGGGTTCCAGGCAGCACAGCCGAAGCAGTTTGAAACCATTTCATCTACTTTTCACGAGTTATCGGAAAGCACACTCCGGGGAAATAGGGATGCTTCCCTCAAAATGGATGTCTTGAGTGCTAGCGAGTGGCTTTTCTCATTACTTTCAAATAAGTCACGACTGTAATGTGATTTGTAATGCAAGTCTGGCCCCTTAACAGGTTCTGATCATATTCGTTGCGACTGGAGGTGAATGGAGCTTTTATGCTCCGGCAGCCAGCCGGCAGTCATGGCAGGTGGATCGTGGGGGGGGGGGAGAAGGAGTAGAAAAGGATAAGGATGGAGTTTAAAGCACTACATAACAAGCCTAGTCACCGTCGGATATCCCATCCATTACGCCAGTAAAACGTTGCAGAAAAGTAGGGTAGTGGTGGCACCTCATTCGGCCAAGTCCCCCATAATATCCTCACTCACTCCTGAAGTAGGGAAATAACATTTTCAGTGTACTCTGTAGATTAAATTGACAGCGGATACAGTATGGTCGCGGTGTTTGGATGAAAAAGAGGCAGGTATAAAGTGAACCTGGCCACCTGGGCCAATAACTCGAGATGGAGCGAACGATGAAGACAAGGCCCCGCTCTTCCTCACGTCTTCTCCCGCTGTACTCCTTCAGGGAGGGTGATGTAATGAATTCCACGGACATGCCAATAGGGTACACTGGTCATTCTGCTGGATACCAATTAGCCACTAATTAGTCGGCATTGAGCTGCAGCCATCACTCTGGCCCCCTGTAGACGACCCCGGAGAACCTGACCTTAAAAGGCACCTTAGTCCTGCAGGGCGCTCACTAGTTCCTCTTTGGGGCAGCCATCAAGGCACTTTGGCTCATTTCTTTAATCTCATATTTAGGGAGACATGCTGGGGGGCGAATCCAGAGGAGTGAAGGAGGGAGCATCCAAAAGATTTTCAACTCCAAGGGCTGGACACGATGTAGCCATCAGCATCGAATTGTTACAAGTCTGATAAGCCTTTGAGACACGGGGCACGAGCCAATGAATCCGCCCGAGAGGGTTTTCATCAGTTCATGTTGGAGACATGAATACCTGCTGCTCACAGAAGGGGTCTGTGTCCAGAGTGCTCCAAACGACTCCCCCATAATCAGCCTGGTTAGGCTTGACTACTCATTCTCTTGATAAGTACATCGGGCCCCGAATCAGCCCATTTTAATGTGCCCGTGTGTGCATGTGTATCCGGGCTGATTTGTGTTATTTATCCTTGCCTTCTTGGGCAGAGGTTGCTCGGGGTATTTTTAGACCGAGTGAAACAGGGCCTCTCTGTTCTCACTGCTGACACAATGAACTCGCTGGATGAAACACATTTTATGGTGACGAGAGGTTGAGCCTCAGACCAATGGCCAGTCCCTAAAAACAGACCTCGTCTCAAGAAAGCTGCTATTACGATCGTCCAGATTCCCCCCTTTTTTAAGACTTGAGTGTATTCGAATCGAAAATAAACATTTCAACGAAATACTGTGTTTGATCGTTCTTAAACGTTGAGGTTCCGGTCTATAAACTATGTTGGCTGTGGCTTCCATGAATGTTCAACATTTCCCCTTTAATTTAACATACTTTTGGTCATGCGTTGCTTTGGTTGTGTTCTCAGTATGAACTACTTGTGCTACTACTAGAATGATACACCACTGGAGCCGGGGACACCAGGCCTGGGAGCTGTGGATTAGGCTCTACACTTGTTCAAACGCCAAATACAAATGAGCCCGCACACGGAGAACTCTAAATTACAATTATTAAAAGGCAGATTCAGAATTTGAACACTTCAGGAATGAGTTTAGAAAGTAAAATAGTGCAGGTGTGTCTCTGGAGTGAACACTCGATATAAACAATGGGCTTCTTGCTACTATTATGATTAACCACATTTTCTCAAAAACAAAATGTGGTGGGCTTGTTTACCATCAATAAAGCTTGATGATATTAAACACCACATCTTTCTCTGTTTGCCTTTGCAAATATCAAATAATTAGGCCATGGCACAATAACAGCAGAACCATTACTGAGGCCCACATTCGACAGCAGACTCGAGTTCACGACAAACAAAACAAGTCAATTTTCAAAGACTTACCGCTAATTATTTGAAACGTGTAGTCCCTAATTCTACGTGGCATTACAATGTGCAGCTCTCTTCTCCTCCTTATCATCTCACTCAGCAGTCAGTACCAGAGGGAAGCACTGAACACAGACTTGGCTCACAACTCAGTACAAGCTTATTCCAGAGCTGGAGACAATGCGAGTGTTCATAAGATGATTTCTCCCCCAACTCCTACACCCATTGTCACACCCCGACGCTCGGCACAAAAAAAAGGGAGTTTGAAGAGGCTGTGCACAACAATGTGCACAACAATGTGCTCCCTATGCTGCGGACGGACAGAGACGTGTCTGCGGACTATAACGAAGTCAACACACAGGCCCTTAACGTCGCGGGGGCCCGTCTTGGCCCTCTTAACAAAGCAGCGAACATGGGGAGACCACTGGAGCTACACAGATGTCAGAGTCCACTGGCGTTTCATCGGCAACTCCTCTTAACAGAACCCATAAAATAAAAAAAACCTGGCAGCCGCAGCGTCGAATATGTAAACCATTTATGAGGCGACATGGTGGCGACGCGTATCACACAGGGCATGTAGGTGTAGCTCGCTCTTTTTTTTTTTGGTCTTTCACATGCAGAGCTTTTTGACGGCGAATAGCAAGGCTCTCTGTAATCTGCTGATGGTGGCAACAGATGTTTACGGCCTCTTTTTTATGTTGGGTGAATGAGGGAGGGAGAATGCTGCCAAAAAGGGACACGCATTAACCGGGCCAGTAGAAGGGCTGAAAGTATGCCGTGTCACTGTAAATATAGAAGTGCCAGGGGCTTAAGGGAGTGGGTGTGGGGGTTGGTGGGGGACTGGGATCAGGGGTCGTTGCTTGCACGACGACACTAGTAAATAGTCTGAATGGGTGGGGGGGGGGGGGTGGGTCCATAGCTGTTGTCTTCGGCTCGGAGACGGAGCTCTCAGCCAAGATGAATACTCTTGATAATCGCCTGCAGTCAACAGCTGGGACCGGCCGACACAGCTGCCTAATTGGCTAATGGAGTCGGTTGGAAAGTGTGGCAGATTCGCTAGGTGCAGTGCCTCACGCAGTGTCTGTCACCACCACACAAGGAGGATACTTTTGGAGAGACATGGGGGAGATTGCCGTGCACTGCCAGTAGCAACACACCTCCGAGATTCTGAGTCAATGTGTACACCGTAACTCGAGTTATGAGGCATTTTATTATTTGCCGCAATGCAAAAATAATATACAAACCGATGCCACAGCAGCCCCATCAGTTAATGGAGACAGAAAAGCCGTTGGTGCAGTTTGCGGTGGTATTGTCACAATGACTGACGCATGGGGGGGGGGGGGGGGGGGGGGGGGCAGACGCTGATCCACAATAAACATTTCCATTAAAAATATTTCATTTTCTTGTACAACCACAAATATGGGATTTATACCCTAAACATCAGCAAGAAATGCTCATTTGATCATTCTGGGCGTCCAATCATAATGTTTTGATCAGAACAAATAGCGTCACGATTCAAAGAAAAACCATGCCCTGGTCACACTTGCAAACGCTTAACTTAATCTTTTTTTTATCCCAGGATAAGAAGCATTCATCCTGAACGACTATAAAGAGCGATGCAAGGAAGGCAGCAAAACTGTTGTACATGCCAGCATGTTTTCACTATATTTTATCTTAAAAAGAGGGATCTGTTGATGCGACCGGGTTGCCACCATCTGCTGCGATTCAACAGAGTGCAGCCCCAATGACAGTAATCCTGGAGACCTTGGAACCAACTCTGCCTGAAATATGCATCGACGGATACAACAGGGGGATGTTTGACAGGACGCGTTCTCCGACCAATCAGATTCAAGTTCCCCTCCCACCCCCCCAGATCCATTGTACACATCCTCTTGGCAGAAAAGCACCGCTGAACGAACGCATGAACACATGTACAAGAGAACGGTCGCAACTGTAAAACGGGAAAAGGAAAAACAAGGGGAACAAAGGCCCTTTGACAACGAGCCAGATCTTTTGTTGGTGCTCCTCGTTTCGCCATTTGAAGAACCCTTCAACTCCATCTTTCATGCTAAGACAGATGGGCAAGTAGTGACCCAGGTCTGCACACATGGGCATTATTTAGTTCTTAGCTGCCGCCACATTGGAGCTAAAGAAAGCTTAACAATGCGGTTCCGTGATACAAACACAAGAACATAACATCCGAGCGTCTGAGGGCAGTGACGGCGCTGGAAAAGGCCAGCGGACACAATACAAAAGCCAAGATCTAGCCTGGAGGCTTAGAAGGTGAATAACAAAGTGAAGACGCCTCCATCGGAACTCAATGAATGTCAACAACCAGCGGCTGAAAGGTTGACAGAGCGGAACGCCGGATCACGGGAGCTTTCCTGCCTTCCTTTTGTGGGTTCACACAAAACAGGAAAGACGAGAGGAAAAGCCGCAAAGCACTCACTACTCCTGCCATAATTATGTTATCATTAGAAAGGAAAGACTGTGCTGGAACAGGACGGTCCCCCATTGCGTAGGGTATTTAGGAATCTGACAAGGGCTTTTAGTGACCCTCTCTTAATACCTCAACGCTTTTAGGAAGCAATTTGTGCCTTCCACTGTTGTATTCTTGTAGGTTTTGTTATCCCTGTTATGGTGACCCTTCTTACTCTGTGCATCACATTGTTTGACCTGATTACTTTGGTGTGTGGTGTAGCGTTATCGTGTGCCCCACCCAGTTCTCCCCTTGGGGACAAACAAGTAAGTGCATCCAATCCAAATCAAATCAAATGTCACTCTAAACGGTCGCATCACTAGCACTAGGTTGAGGTGCCTCTTGCGACAGGAGCCTTCCATAAAGACATCTCCAGAATCTATGTGCTTCAAACTACAAAGGTCAATAGGATACCGTCACAGCTTTCGTCCATTTTTTAAAGCCGCTTTGACTGTATTGTTACTTTAGGATTAAGAAACCGGTCCAGATGGGAGTTCTGAACAAAACACAACTTCACTACAGCTTACATCCACTCTATAAAACACAGATGATTGCTGTACGGGGCTCTACATTGAACTTAAGCAGCATGCCCCAGCACACACGTGTACATCCACTCCATACCGCGACAGAGACACGAGGCGAGAGCTCTTCTGATTCCCTCCATTTTCTCCTGATTAAATTGGCATAATAGGGGGAGCCATTTGCCTGAGCACTTTGGTGGAAATGAATCAAAACAACCCCCCCAAAGAACACGACACCTTTACGTCCTCGGCGGGAGAGAGCCTCACATTTTCGGCGGCGATGACATTCAGGCAGTCGGGCATGGCGGGCTGATGCATGCGGACAGCAACTGTCTTGACACATTCAAAAACAGACATTCCCGTATCTGCGGCGGCAGAGGGCCACCCCGCTGTGGCCCTGAAAACCCTCTTAATCGCTTCCATTTTTAATACAGAGATGCAATACGTGCCGTCGGCTGCTTAATGCTTGACCGAGGAAGGCCGGATGAATGAAACGTCGCCAGGCCTCGCAGCCTTCACTCGGTCGCAGTAACTAGATGAAGAGTTTTAGAAATGAAAGACAAGCGATAGAAGCCTCTTACTTTCGCTTCTTGAAATGAATATTTGATTTTGGTCTTCTTTTTTTTACGTGAATACTAAATTTTCATGTCGCAAACTGTTAATGTTTCGGTTTTTTGGTTCGGTGAGTTATTGGGAGAATGTGTTTTTCAGCTGGGCTGTGGAGGGAAAAAAAGGTCTTGTCATTGCCCTGTGGGCAGCGAGATAAGCAAAGAAAAGAGTCAGTGCACTGTCCATGCACGCACAGTCTGTCCACACACACACACACACACACACACACACACACACACACACACACACACACACACACACACACACACACACACACACACACACACACACACACACACACACACACACACATCATAGAGTAAAATTGAATGCTTGCTCAGTTGCAGATGTGTTGTGAGGAGCAGAGAAGGGAGGGAAGAGAACAGCCAGAACCAGTGCATGTTATTGATGGGATGAGAAAAAGCTCTGAGGATGATCGCCTTTTATCTGTGCAGAGCTGACAACTAAAGCACCAGAATAGAAAAGGCTCAGACAGTCAGTCATCTCCACCCTCTTATGAAAAACCATAAGAACCGCAACCTAAATCTGAGTGTGTTCAGCCCTATTATTCTGATAAATGTGTTTTCGGTGCATTAACATGCATGCAATAAAACAAAACTGTAAGCTTTCCATGAAATACCATGAAGGTATTTATTTACATAAACACATTTCAAAACATGTACAGCTGTATATCATAACCCAGAATTATGATTATTATTTTGTTTTTTTACCACAACCCAGACAGACAATGTCCTTCTCCATTTAAATTGTTTGGTGACAAGAGGGGGGAAATACGCGTTCTCCATGAGACCCAACAGCCATTAAAGAGATTAACAGGCTTTGTTGAAACATATCATTACAGCACAAGTCCCTGTCAAGACGCACCAGATGTCAGACAGCAGCAGGCTCTGCAAACTGAGGTAGATGCCGGCTAGAAACCCTCAGAGTGAGAAAGAATAGCTTTCTATCATGTCTTTCACTTGTGGACATTTGGCCGGCAGGGTACAGAATGTGAACATACAACACGCCTTTGGGATAAAGATGCATTATGTTGTCCCCAGCCAGATGGGTATTTTCTCTTATGTCCGAGAGGATAATACAGTCAAATGTCCATTCAAGCCCATCCCTACTAGAGACATGGTGAAAAGTCATGAGCTCTCAAATTATCCTACATTAGTCAACAACTTAATTTGCATCTATAAATAGGAATAATGACCCAGGCATGTTTGCTTTATAACCCCTATCATCCAATCCAGTGCAAAGGCAAAGGAGAGCCAAAACGTTTACCAATGCCACAGACGCATATTCTCAGACGTTATATCGGTTCAATACAATATTCAGTGAAGCTCAAAGGTCAAGTAATATCTTATCCTCTGTTTTTTTTGGTGTGGCTATCTGGCGGTGATCCTTGGACAGCGACCAGTAGAGGGAATAGGTTATGGATCAGCCGCGCCAGACCCTTAACGCACAGCCGGGTTTTCTTATAGGTAAGACACATGGAAACAATGGCTGCCGAGCGAGACGCAATGGTCAAGAAAAACAAGGCGCAAGCCAAAAAGATCATGTTACCTTAGTCAGACTTTATCTCCGCTCCTCAGACCTCAGGCATCACATTTGGTGTCTCTTCGTAGCAGCTGCTGCTGCTGCTGCTTGCTAGTTCCCCCGTTCTCTCGCTCTCCCCTCTCTCTCTCTCTATCTCTCTCTCTCACACACACACACTCACTCTGTCACTCTCTCTCGACCTCTCTCTCTCCCTCTGCAGCGCTCCGTGTGGTTCGTTCAACTAAACAGCCCGATAACACTTCCATGTCCCTGTATGCTTAGCCCCGTTCACAAAAACACACACCGCTGCAAAATGCTCCAGACGAACGCAATTCTCGGTCGAAGTCCGATTGCAAACCAGACCAGTGCTGCCATAACGACACCACCAGTGTCGATGGGGGACTGTGCTACTTCTCCCAGAGCGTAAACATGCACTGAAGTAGAGAGGGAATATTTAACAACATGAAGTCACTGAATGGAGTCAGCGCAAGTGTGCCCCACTGCCACGAAGCGTCGCAATATGACGCCTTCCAGTGCAAACTGCACACAGGCAGGCGGACAGAGGGAGCATAGAAACACACAACCACACACACGCACACGCACACACACACACACACGCGCGCGCACACACGCACACGTACACACGCACGCACGCAGAAATATACAAACACACACCACCGTGGGGGTGGAGGTTAATGAATTATGCATGAAAAAAGCAGGCAGTAATACCTAAATCATTTATAATTATTCAAGAGGGACAAGGTTGATGCCAATCACATTTCAATTACTTTCCCTCGAGACTACAGCCGTTTGCTTTTGGAAATTATTAATATCTATCATCTGGTGGTTGACAAATACTGACAAATACTGGTCAGCATATATATATATATATATATTTTGTTCAATAATTGCCATTGATCAAATAAGAAACATTTAAATGTAGAGACTTGGATATTTAGTTTGTGATGTTGTAATGTTAATGTCATATTCAACGTTAACAGTTGGCAGGTGGGAAAAAAAATAGGGTTGATGATGGGGTCATCTAAACTCAACAATGCTTTCCACTGCTATTGTGAGTCATTCTGTTCTACATTTCTGTTGACAATCCCCCAACGACCCCCCATAATACAATCCCCTCAGCAATCTTATAATCTATAATATAAAGCGAAAATAATTAATCTCACAAGGGATTACGTCCGTCCTGGTAAGGCATTTGGGATTAGTAGAGGGTCGTCTGATTAAACCTAAACCGCATCATCGAGCAGAGCTCGGTAGGCCTGTCTGCTACAACAAGTCTAAATGATAAATAAACAACAGCCAATACCTTCGTTTGCGAACAGAGCGTGAGTTAGCTCCCCCACTGTAATTAAACCAAAATGTTCACCCATGTTGCAAACACGGGACGTGTGCAGTACCCCCAAACGTCCTCCAGGGGTCGGTTTCTGTTCGACGTGTTAGCAGGTGAGCAAGTTCTTCCCGCCTTTTCCTTTTTCCTCGCTCACAGGCCGAGCTAGCTAGCCGACTTTGATGGACTGGCTTAGCAGTTGGACTGGCAGAAGGAGCTGGAGGGTGGAGTGAGGATAGACTGGCAGCAGGAGGTGGAGCGAGGATAGACTGGCAGTAGGAGGTGGGGAGTGGAGGGTGGAAGGAGGACTGACTGGCAGCAGGAGGTGGAGCGAGGACTGACTGGCAGCAGGAGGTGGAGCGAGGATAGACTGGCAGCAGGAGGTTGAGGTTGGAGGGAGGACAGACTGACAGGAGGAGGTGGAGGGTGGAGAGAGGATAGACTATCAACAGGAGGCGGAGTGACATTTTCTGCTAATCTACCAAAGCCTTGGCAGCTATCTACAATACAGTGACACGCACACACACACTTTACTCCATTGTGCAAAGCCGGGCTCAACATCCCTCTGCTGTCCAGCCTTGACGTTTAAACACATTGTCGCCCTGTTCCCTTTCCCCCCTAACATCCTCACAGAGATCTGCTCGAGCATACAGAGATATGCTGAAGCATACAGCAAGTGCATCGAAAAACCAATAGAAAGGTCAATCAACTCTAACCCTCACATGGAAACAGAAACTGCATAGCAACCAGTTGCCAGGGAGAGACAAAAGAAACATCCCAAAAGAGGCGAAAGCTGACTTGCTCATTTGATAAACCAGCCGTAAACAGATGAACTCCTTAGAGAGAGTCTGTAGTGTTACCAGAGAGACTGCAAACAGCTAAATGGGCCCAGGAAGTATTCACAGTTTATCCCCACCATAAAACATCATAATTTGCATTTACATGCAAACTGCTCAAGCTTCATTATTATCTACTCTACACCGATGGAAGTCTGGAAGAATATGAGGCTGGGTGAACACGGGTTGAAATCCCGCCGCACCCTGGCGCAAATGGTGCTCTGGCATGAGATATCCACGCCAGAGGTCGTTGCTTTAGACCACGACCTCTTCCGCATGGTTTCACATCCGCTCATTATTCCGTGGCAGACAAAAAGGTGTATATTATTGAGCATACATTTCAATCTACAGCATTCCGAACAGATCTCGTTTTTTTCTTTGGGTGTGCAACTGACACCATTAAACAGTTTTCCGATTATGATACGGTGACGTCTAGAATTGGCGAACACAAAAATAATAACACGGAGGTTGAGTTACGTTTCGGTTACGTTTCTAATTGCTTAGGTCTCCGGGCCGTAACAGAAGCCCTCTGTTATGTTTAGGGCTGTTAAGTCAGCCGGCTACATATCGCCTCTTGACACAGGGCGGATGAGCGAGGCTATTTTGAGTGGATGGGTGGGTCTCAAATGGCCCCCCGTCAAGTGCGATCCAACACCAACACACTGTGTGTTTTAAAATAAACTGCAGACCACCCTGTCCTGCCATACTGTGAGCTACTGTATCCTTATCACCATTCTGGGTGCCTTGGCGCTGGCATAAAAACAACATCCATAGTCAACAGAAGCCTGTGAACAGGGAGATTGGCCGTGATTATCCTGTATCAGGAACGCCCGCAACAAACTTTTGATCGTATTACGGTTACAGACGATGCAATACAGGTTTCCCATCGTGCCAGGACGGAGAGAAAAGGGAAGACTCCAGTTTGACACAGGACACCGGCGTTGTTTGCAGACACCTTCACCGGTGTCGTCCCCCTCACTAGTAGCAGAACGAGAGCACAGGGAGTGACAAGTGTGGAAATGACCTCAAAAGGTGTTAAAGGTAACCCTGAAATCACTGAGTCATGTCTGCGATGACAATATTTTTTTTTGAGTTGTTGTTTGCCGAATGCACTTTTACCCTCGAATTACGACTGCGACTCTTGGTTTGTCACCTGCAGAGTTCCTCAGCTGAGACGAGGAGTTCAGGCAGAAACACAATGGCTCTAATCCATAACATCACCTGGAACCAGAACTCAGAGCTGCAACAGACTTGAAGAACTCCCAGCATAACCAACCACTCCGAACCTTCCAGCATACATTTTCCAGAACTCATTCTAGTTGGAGTGTCAGTCTAAGTGGAAGTAGATTTTCTTTTCTAAACAACAACAGCCACTAACATTTGTTCTGTTTGCTTCAATTTTACAAAAGAGCTGATCGATTGAGTGCATAAAAAATTGGGTGCACTCGAACACAACATCACACAAAGGCTTCACTCGAACAGAATAAACAAAAAGTAAACTATACTCCAGGTAACGGTTGAATGACACAGCTAAAACCATAGCTAGCAAACAATAACCCACAAAAAAAAAAAGCTGCATCACCAAAAGCTGCAATCTAAGAATGATTCATTTTCGATTCCCAGTCAAAAGAGAAGGCCAAATTATTTGGTTTTAAAAATACAGTTAGTACAATTTACTTGGAATATGCGACTCTTCATCAAACATGGACAATGTATTAAATATAATTCCCGGTTGTTCTTGCATGAGTCACGACGGTGTGTTTGACTTCCTTATCAGCAAGTCGGCCCCTCTGTCTTCTCAAGTAATCAAGAGTTCTGCAGGACGCGACAAGTGCGGCTACGTGGAACAAAAAGGCAGAGCAGGTCTTGTGCAGTCAGCCGCCCAAGGCGAGACAAACAAACTGACACAACGGCATGACGCATCGAAGGACAAGAACAAGAATAGACGGAGCCAGAGCAGCAAAAACAAACATTGAAGGCCTGGCATCCACAGGATTAGCCTTCAGCCTTCACCCATCACCCCCGCTGCTGGACCTGTGAACTCTAAACGCTCCACACACACGCTGTTGACGGCTGGCTCCTCAGCCCGGCCGGCCATCAGAGATGACGGATGAAGATGGGAGACTGGGTGGTGGATGGCCGGTGGCTGATATCTGATCCCTTGAAGGGCTTTTCAATTGACGGCAAGATAACGGAGCGCCACGGTGTGAGCAGCCAGGGCAGATACCGGGCGGATTACCCCTCCCTCTCCGGTGACAGCAGCCCTATCGCCTGCCGTGGACACCGTAATCTGCGAGCGTGACCCTCCCGTGGACACATGGCCTTGAGGGGTTTGGCCAGCCGGTCCTCAGAGAGCGCCCGTTTGGGAAATGTTTCCTAACGCCCACAACAGCAACAGTCAATAAACCAGAAGAAGGTGAGGAGGATGAAGAGGATGAGGAGAATGATGACTCATGGCTCACGTGGCACAATGGAAGGTGAAGAGAGCTTTTAAAAAGTTCTATGGGTTGGACTGGCTAACGTTCCAACACCCTGAGTCCTCGAAAACCCCTCTCTGCAGTCTGTAGTCTCACAGCGAAGACACCCCCCCAGGACTGCCGAGTCCATCATCTCTGCACAGCCTCACACCTGCGACCGGCGTGTACACAGCTGGCTCGTTGTCCACCAAGCTCCCTGGTTTCCCCAAAGACCCAAGAAAAGGAGCTGGGACATCCCCCACCAAGCGGATACGTCTCCCTGAGCTGGTGGGCAGGGGGGAGCCGTAGATGACGCTAAACAAGAGGGAGGCAGAGGCTGGACCGGCAGTCGCCACGCATCACTGTCCCACCGTGTCCCCTGGTGGCTGAGACTCTGAGAAACCCGGCCCACACGCCACTGCTTGGCGTCTGGGAGGACCTTGCCAAGAGGCAGGAGCTCCAGACAGAAGTAGGACGGTCTACTCTGCGGTCTGCCCAAAAAGCCTCAACAGAACCAGCAGCAAGGAAATGGCAGAGATCTTGGCCAGAATCGAAGAAAGAAAAGTATTTTTTTTTATGTGTGAAGGTTATTTTGTCACGGCTGACACAATGCTGCCGATACATTTAGTCCCTCTTTCCTCGTTCTAGGTGTCCTTCTCTAGGCGTTACGCGATATGCTTGCATCATGTCTGATGTGCTGACGTTTCGGAATCGTGTCCTTTTTTTTAACCTGCAGGCTGGCGGGGGAGTCGACTGACGAGGACAGCAGAGATCGTCGTGGGATCTGCCACAATGAGGCTCTCTCTCTCGTCAATCCCTGCTCCCGACGCCTTGTCAGTGTTCAGGCAGTCTGCGCTTCGTTCACCACGACCGCCTGAAGACATGGAGTCAGATGAGGATCCACTCAGGTTAAACAAATGAGAAGTGAAGCCCCAGTGTCACATAATGATAAGGGCTGCTCTTTGAGTGAAAACAGTGAAGCGACTAGCTTAAGAGGGCCTGACACTGGCATTAGTATCCACTCCGGAGATGGACTGGACGGTTTAACAAACTCTCGCTTCTATTGTTCGCCTCTTTAGATACACACCTGTCTGCAGGGAAATCGTGGGAACGAGTTTGAATTTAGAAATGCACCTGGAGGACTTGACTCTTTAGATTTGTAACAGGTACATTCCAAAATGTGAGGGGGTGCTGTATAAATCTTAAATCAAGGAGTGGTACATTTGGTAGCCAAGCAACTTTAACTTTTAGCTGCAAAATCTGACAAACATTACAATGAATTCTTGATTTTCTTTCCGGTTTCTTTGCTCAGAGAGTGACATTAATGCAGAAATTAACACATGGATGATTCTGCTAAGGAAGAGCAGATCAAGTGTTTCAGGTGATGGTTTTTTGAGTGACAGATTTGCACGTACTCACACTTAATTCTGAAGCAAGCAGCGCAAACGCAAATGCACACACACACACGCTTACACACACACACACACACACACACACACACACACACACACACACACACACACACACACACACACACACACACACACACACACACACACACACACACACACACACACAGCTCTCCAAGATTTACATGGGTTCATAGCACATTTCAAGGAACACAGTGAGAATGAGCATGTCATAAGGAATGTTGTTACCTTATCTTAAAAGCAATATATCTAATATATATACTAATCATCTGCACAAATGACTTTGGTGTTATTTATTCATTACTTTCATCAATAGCACTTTTGTTAAGAAGTAGTAAATGACTCACTGCTTCTTTCATTTTTAACTCAAATAATGTTTAATTATAATATAGTATTACATCGATATTTTCAGTCACATCAATCGACATCTTACTGCGTTATTAAAATATTCATATGATAAGTAGAGATTGTGATATGGACATGAAAAGCTTTTCAGAGCCTAGGTTGCCGCGATATCAGGGCAAGACAATATGTAGTTGGATGATAGAGGTTAGGTTCATTGGGGAAATAGGTCTTGTCCGGTCAGAACCAGGAAGTATATGGCTTTAATGACAGATGTAAATCGTTTGTGAACAGTAGCTCTTTATTGACTTTATCCACCTAGTGGCCACATTTGGGTTATTTGAGCTTTGGGGGAGACTGAGAAAAGCTCACGCCAATCAAGGAGACACGGATCCCTCTGATCCAAGTGATTGTTTTTAGATTATAAGATCAACCGCCTTCTGACAAGTCCCCTCATGTTGCTGACAGCCAGCACACGGACATTTTGTTTAATAACAGTAATACATGATTGACAAACCCAAATAATTTATCATCTTCAAATCATTGACTGTATTCCCAAATCGACTTCCTCGATCACACGAGTATTAAGCGGTAATGCTCTTCCGTGTCTGACGTGAGCTGACGCTTCCTCCGCAAAGTCAACGGCGCCGTTACTCCAAAGTCGAGCTCAATTGTTTTTAGATTATTAAATGACGAGCCTTATGACCTAACCCTGCGAGACAGCCCGTCTAATTAAATTCACCATTCGTCTCACGAGGGCCACATGCGCACACATACCAAATTGCAATCTGGTGCAGCAAAGATGTGCTTGGGTCATCATGAAAGTGCATGCCTACATAAAGACAGGACGTTTAACAGAGAGACGCATTATACATCTATTTTAACTCATTTGTATTTATTTAAATGTTCATGCATACATTTTACAATCTTCCTCTTAGATATATTTGATGCAGCTGAAACCTGTAGGTTTTTTGGTTACATCAGCTCAACATGAAGTTGGCTTTAAAAGCTGCAATCAGCAATTTTAGCTCAGCCCACTTTGTTTTGATTAAATTGTGTTTTGATTGAGTATCATGGTTCTCATGCATGGCACGTAAGTAGTCAAACTAATACATGAGAACCATGAGACTCCATCAAACCAATGCAGGGTGAAGAGAAATTGCTGATCGCAGGTTGAAACTGAAAATCTCTAAACTTTAAATGAAATTGCACTCAATGTTTATGAGGATGCCGTTTAAATTAATTACTTCAATCGTTAAACAGTACTATTCATAAAACACTTAGGTATATGTTATTTCGCAAACTCCAGGGCCCTTAATACAAATGTGTGATTAGTTCTTTAGTCAAAACTTTGTCTCTGGCTCCCTAATGTCCGGGCAGGTGCAAACAATATAACCTGCTCTGTAATTGAATGAGTAAAATTGTGTCCTACAAAACCACGCTTGCTGATGCATAAGAACAGAAATATTGTGGATGTGGGTTTGTGTAGGTGTCTGTGCGTGTGTAGGTGTGTGTGTGTGCATGCGTGCAGGTGTGTGGGAGTGTGTGTGTGTGCATGCGTGTGTGTGCATGACAAGTGTAACAGATCAGGGTGATAAAACGGGAGAACTGGTTTTGGTTAATTGTTCCAGGGTCACTTGAGAGAAATCCCAGATGCTCCTTTGAGAGATCCCAGTGATGAGACTCAGGTCCTCCACCACCTGACAGCCATGAGGACCAAAGGGTTAACACAATTGAATGCACAACTCGTGTGTGCCTCTGTCTTTTAATGCACAGTGCCACACATGCAGGCAGCATAGCCTGGTACTTCAATGTTTAAAATTGCATGTACATAGGATAGGCAGGCATGCATGCATACATTTCAACATGCAACAGCAAAGCCATCAATGTATTCATGTAATGCATCTCTACTCCCTACTTTATATGCTAGTTTGAACTTTCTGGTACCTAAATAAATGATAGCTTTCACATGTATTGCTTTCATTTCATGCATGGAGCAAGAGTACACATGAGCTGAAAATGCAATATGCTGTGTAGTGACGACAGGAGGCAAAATTAAAGTACGGGTTAGGGTGAGGTCCGTCCTGGTTGCTTCTCTAATGCGCTTCCAAAAGAGATTAGATGCGATACAAAAGATAATTTAGGTAACATTTATGAATGAAAAGTATCGACCTATTAGAACGTGCACAAAGTACTATAAAAATAATCAAAGCGATGAAAATGAATTAATAAAAAATGTCCTCTTCCTCGCACACAGGTGAACAGGTTCGTAATAATCACTGGCAGTGTCACCGCCAATAACCATGTGACCCATCTCTCTCTCACACTGCAATCCCACAATAACAACGGTCAACATTATAAACATTTACGGCCAAACAATACCAAAAAATAGAAACCATCACAAACCTTATTAGTATTAACATAAAATTGTTCCCGGCTTCTACATGCTGCTTTCTTTCAAAGGAAATATGGTTTAAATTGCTACATTTCTATGAGAGCAATAGAAATTCTCACACGGCTCACCTGTTCCCATTGGTTGCTGTTCCAGATGACTGCGGCCACCGTGATGACCCCAACACCAAGTAACATGCAGTCTTCAGTCACCGTTAAGAAATTCTCTCTGGGACCAAATGTGTTATTTGAGTCACAAGGGGAATGATTAGAGTATCACTAAAAACCCTGCTGTTAAAATGACTACTATTCAATCTGACCTTCACAAAACTCAGCAGAAGACAAATTCATCCGACAAATATGCACACAATCCGTGTAGCGTATGTTAACATTTCCCCCCCCCTCAAGCATCCAACAAGATAGGTAACCAGGACACTGGAGTCACCTCTGTTCTGGGGACGGGCTGCAGCACTGTGTGGTGACCTTGAGGAGAGACTCATAGATGGCCGTCCTCTGGAGACTGACGAACCGGAGCACATGGCCACAAAGACCATACAGCTGTTCCATGGGCGTCGACGGCTCATTGTGTCCTACAGAAGAGAAACAGTGCCAATGTTTTAGTCAATAATTATTAAATGGATGAAATGTGAGTTTTAGGTTGTTGCGGTCTGGTAAAAACAACTATGGAAGAAATTGTGGTTTTGGATGACTTACCAAGTACCTCTAGTAGTATTTCAACATATGTTAGAGGGTTGGGAACGTCCAGCTTGAAGTCCAGACCTTTGAGGATCTGGAGTTCAGATTCCATGAGAGCCTTCTTGGAAACTGTGTGGCCCATCGAGTGGAGGAACTGCACCGCCTGGTTGTTGTCGACAATCTTTCAGAAAGAAAGACCCCAAAAAAATACATTTTGAAAAAAATTGACATTTTTTGACATTCAGGTTTATTCTACTTTGAAGAAAATTCTTCTTGAGAAGGGGACCTTTGAAGTTGATGGATCATAGGAGTAATATGAGGCAAGGTTTTGTGAGCAAAACTTACATCAGTGTGCAACCACAGTTTGCTCGCAATTTGCACACAGGAGAAGACAGTGAGGGTGAATTTCACTTTCAGCTTCTCAAACACCAGGTCCTGGCAGGTGCTGGGCGGGCCAGGTACAGCAGCGCAGGGAGTGTTGGCGGTGAACGTGTCTTTAAGATGCTTCACCATGAACCTATGGACATGGTTGGTTTGTAAAGCATTCATTCAAACCATGTCGTTTGAATCAGGGTCAGTCGATGATGATGATTCACCATGACGATGACGATGGCTTCAAGGTGACATATTATACCACCACCGCATATTATACGTGAGTGTGATTAGCCGTTACAAGCCATTTTGAAAGCGTCTTCGGCATCACAAGGGGGCGTGTCGACCTAGATGTATGACGGATAGATGAGCATCGTTTGCTACAGTCCACTGGATAGGCTGGTAGACTGATCTATCCAGCACACATCTAGGTGGACACACCCACTTGTGATGTCAGAAGAGGCAGATTTAAAAAACGGCTTGTAAGGGCTAATCACACTCACACCTGGTGGTAAAATATGTCACCTTTAACCTGGCGGGGGTGAAACCTTACCTTTCAAGTATTTCAATGGCACAGTATCCAACCAGAGGATCCAGTCTCAGCTCCTGGGTCATCTGGAAGATGCATTCTGAGGAGCACAGAGTGAAAATAAACTGGCTGGTACAGGAAGAATTATGAATATGTAGTCCACTGAATGGGAAATAAATAACAAAAAGGACTCGTTCAGGGAGGGCAGACAAACAAATGATAAACTAATGATGGTAATTCATATTTATTATGATATGCGATACAATTCATCCCAAGATTTGGGGCAGGGGGTGTTCATGGCTTGAATCTGAATTTATGCAATAGCAAGCCTGTTTGCTTTAAGTTTGAGTGCACAAACTTCAAATTGAATTTCCCCATGGTTGCTCTGGAAAGAAATAACTGATACGAAGCATGATGAATAACAACAACGTTTGCTTTTGGATGAGAAAATGGGCAATTTAACTGTGGATGTGTTGTGTAGTGGACCTGTGGAGCCGGAGGGCTGGACTTGAATACAAAGCTCTTCCCCGACCCCGACGTGCACTTATACTACATCGTATTTTATTATAAGCTTTCAATATACTGTAGGTAGATATATATTTTTTTATCTTTTAATGTGTTAATATTATTATGAATAATAATAACTAACCCTTTTTATTTATATTATTATTTTTGTGTTTATTTATGTATATGAAATTGCACACACAATTGTACACATACCTAACTCTGTACAGTAATTCTTACCTATTAGTGCTGTGTGTTTAAAGTTCCCGCTGCACGGTTCTAGGTGGTCTAGCTCGTCTTTGTTCCTGTGGTTCAGACTGATGAGCGTCTCTGAGAGGAGGTCCAGAGAGGCGCTCCCGAACTGAAGACGATGCGTCGGCCCCGGGGAGCACAGAAACCTCTTCGCCATTGTGACAGACTAACGTCTCGTTAGTAAAAGCAATACAAACCAGGATTATCGTACAATCGCACAATTTTGGTTCAGCGTTTATAATATGCGCCAATGAAACAAAAGTAATTAAACTAAGTCGGAGCAGACACGCTAATTGTCCTGATGGTGGCGACATTGAACCATTTTTAACGGATATATGACAGGAACCAAATTTGTCTGGGGACTTATAAGAGGGGTGCACAGACGTATTTCAACCACGCGCAATGCCTTCTGGGTACCTGTTCCTTACGAAATCAACTAGATCTTCAAACCATCCGGATAAACAAATCAGACCCTCGCTGTCTGGATTACAGCCACCGTTTTGTTTGAAATGCAGCGGAAGCTGGTTACGCTGTCAAACGATAGGAACCAACCTTGCACTCCATGTCCAAAAATGGCTGACAAGACACCGAAAGAGTCTTCAGCGCCTTATGCGACCAGGATAGACCCCATGAAGGCTGAGCTTTCAAACGAGCACATACACTTCATCAGACAAGTGGAGCTCCAGCAATGGAAGAAGAAGGTGGGGACGCTCCGGACGCGGAACGTGCTGACAGGACTGACCATCGGAGCCCTGGTAGTGGGCATCTGTATCCTTCCTGCTCAACAAGGTTAATCATGTAACTGTGTCGCAGGTAGCTCAGCTTCAGGTGTTTATTCTGTCATTATTCGTGCCGGTTCAGGTTCGAGATGACAAATGGGTTATTAAAGGTTTGAGTGTTCATGTTGCATGCATGTTGATTACTGCCATGAGCAATCGAGTTGTCTGGTCGTGGTTTAAAACATGTCCGCTCCGTGTGTCACTTAAATGCATTGACCTTAACTTGGTGTTCTAGACGGCTACACGTTTTACTCGGTGTCCCAGGAGCGGATCATGGATGATTTAGATCAAGAGGCCAATCTTGCAAGACTGAGGGAACCCAAGACCGGTGCAAACTGACCATCGCGCCCCCCCCCGGATCTCAGCTGCAGCTGAACCTGAGGAAGAGCAATGTATGGACATAACTGCACTGTATCCCCCGACGGGCATTTCTGAGGCGCTTATGGACTTTTCTATCCTTATTGTATAGGGTGTTGCGGTGTTATGTTGCCAAACTGAATCCACCGGTGGTATGTTGATTGATTAATGTGTTCGATTAAATGTCTAATCATGAAATGACTGAGCCTAATGATGAACCTCGTCATCACCGTCTGAAAGTAACTGCTGCTGTATGCAACTCAAAATACACTAAAGCAAAGACCTGAGATTAAAAAACATAAGTCATGCATTGATCTTCTGCGATATTAATGAAGCAGATGAAATAAAATACCTGGGGCCTCAAAGCGGCCCCAGGGATGCGTCAATCTGTTCTGTTTAGTATACCATCATTCCATGTTTATGATTTACATTAGTCGTGTGGAATTGCTGGAATTAATATTTTACAACCCAATTATAGTATCCGATAAAAATGTCACCTTGAGACACCCTATGAAAAAAATCATGAATTTCAAGATAAAAACAAACAAGACAGTAATTGCAATAACATTTATTCAATTTCTCAAAATATAATTCATGGAGCTTGATCCAGCCTCCAATGTCATGGGTTACGATATAAAATAAGACATCCCAAAAAGAAAGGCACAGATTCAGCCTGAAAGGACAGCAGCATTAAAGAGAAATACAATTCAATATTTACATTTAAAATGTAGAGATGCATAAGGTTCTCTTTTGAATATATTACGGAAATCTTAAAACAGATATCTGGAGGGAGGGGAGTGTTTCATGTAACTAAGGCAACGGCTAGAGGTTCACAGCTTTTAAAGATCTCTATATACAACAAAATACTAGCAAACTTTAACCTTGGGATTGCAGTTCATATAGTGGAAGTATACACAACATTTTGTTTCATCCATTTGGAATAATATAATTGAGTTCTCTGTGAAGAAAAGACACCCCAAGAGGAAAAAGATTAAACGAACCAGAACACATTTGTTGTCCCATATTATTTTACACGTTATTGTACACGTATAAGAGCAAATATAAAGGACTAAAGTGCGGAAGGTGCTTAATCTATCAGGCAACAAGTCAGTTGATTTTGCTTACGCAAGAAATACATAGTTGAAAAGATCTTTAGTTTCCTCATAAGGCTATAAGCAAAAATATTTTAAATAATGCAAAAATACACATTACAAAGGGAAGGCCAGCGGTCAAATCCCAAATAAAATAAAAACAAAACAATTTGTTCCATCGCTATTTAAGAAAAGTCCAGTTTTTTTATTGCCATTTAAATTGTTCTATTTTATCTAAAAGCTATACAATGATCTTAATCTAGGAGAAGGATAACAGATGAAACTCACACGGTTAAGCACACACCTTCAGAGTGCTGATTGTCAGCGTCTCCATTGGGTGTTGACGCGCTCAACAGATCACATCCTAATCCTCAGAGAGGAACATAATGGGAACCCACAAGATCACAATGGTCTCCCAAGACTACTCAACAGAAGTCTGCTGCGAGTACATATATCAGAATCCTAGCTAAGCCTCAATATCCTGAACCCCTTGTGCTTGATAAAATATCCCCACAAATACCTTTTAGACTAAGTAATGCATGATAAAGCTTTTCGAAATACATGTGATCAACATGTAATTAGGCTAAAATGTACAATCTCTTTTCAGTAATAGGAAGGCATTAACTATACAAATAATATTGTTGTCCACAGAGGCTACACTCAGAAAGCACTTTTTCATAAATAGACTGCAGCACGTTGCCTCTCATTATCCCAAACCTTTACCACGGTCAGTCAAACGTCAGCAGGGGACAACGGCAGTGAGACAGAAACAAGAAGAAATAGAAAATAAATCGAGTTGGCTTAATACAGAAGCTTTGATCCCTCCATATTCACAAAACACTAACGTGGAATTGAACACACGGTTCAGTAATCTGTTTAAAGCAAATTCACATGAGATCAGCTCTCCTTTTGTTTTTTGGTTTGGTCCAAGTCTTGAGATAACCACGTGAATAGTTTAGTAGGTAGTTGATAGCCACCTTTGCAATGAATTCACCGGTCCCAATCTAGGCGGCTTTGGTTCCTGTGTCAATAAGATGTAGAGATTGTGGCGATGAATGCCTGTTGACAGTGACAGTGCCTTGTGTTCGAGGGCTTGTATTGTCTTCAGAGATGACAGGAATCACTTTCTGGTGTCAGTGAACCGATTGAGAATGAGCGTAAGGATCCGTTTGACCGCTGCAGTCATTACTCGGATGAGGTAGTCCGGATGTGAAAGCTTGCTGGGCTGAAGGTTCTTACTGGGGAAGGAGAGGAGAAACAATGCATCATGTAAATATTTCCACTTAGCTCTGTGAAAAGTGAAAACCAGTAAAAAATGTTGTTGGGTTCCCTGGCCCAGTGGTTCCCAGTCAGTGTGATGGTCACAGATGTAGGTCAAAGCAACGCTAGTAAGGGATCGAAAACAAAGTATCTCCTATGTAAAATATAACTAGTACTATTAAAGATTTATTTAATTATTCCACTTGATACCAGTTCTCGCTCTATTTCAATACATATTTTGACCCCTAAAGAATTAGCCTGTTGTATTTTGCTGAGGCTGTAGTATCTGTATGTTTCCCTGGAGATCGGAGCATGGCGTTTGATGTCAGGAACATGGAGGTTCTCTCACCATTCTATTGATGTCCGTGGAGAAGGTCACCCCTTTGCTTGGTTTGTCCTGTGAGCAGCTGCTGCTGCTGCTGCCGCCGCCCAGGGAGTTCCTCCTGATGATGCCTGGGAAAACAAACAAGACACGGCATCAATTACAATTACGGCATTTGGCAGACTTACATCGGTGAGTCTGCCAAATTACATCGGTTAATACACACGTTGACACACCGACGGCAGAGTCAACCATGCAAGGCGACAGCCAGCTCGTCAGGGGCAGTTAGGGTTAAGTGTCTTGCTCAGGGACACATCAACACTCAGCTAGGAGGAGCTGGGGATCGAACTAGTAACCTTTCGGTAACAAGGCAACTGCTCTACCTCCTGAGCTAAGCCGACTTAAGGGCATTAGGAACCCGTCCCTGAGGTCACAACAATGAGTCGGCAGAATCTCCAGAGTTCCTCGCACTCCTGGAACACCATGGAAAAAGCATTTACAATGTGTAGTTTAACGGTAAAAGGGTGTAAAAAAGAAAAGAAAAAAGGTGAGTTATTATGTAGAGAGGTCATATAAACTAGTTTTCTTCATAAGTGGTTCCAGGTTTTATTTTCTTGTGTTTCTTTGCACTAAGAGGGCTTTAGGGTTAGGGGTTGTCATAATGTGGGCCTATGAACACCTTTGAGACTCTGAACTGGGACTATAAAGTCATGTTAAAATAAAACAGACTTGATTGACCTGCCTTCTCAAGCCAAGAGGGAAAAGCAGCACTACATGTTCTACAATGGGACAGTTCGGTGAGGTCTATCTACAATTCAAAGCACATAGTGTGTGGTTGTGTGCAATCGTCTTGTTAATGTAACTGATTGAGCTAGTCCCGCCCACTGTCAACATACATTGTAGCCAGATTTTGATTGACTAACCTGGTAACCTAAAACGGCTAATAACCGGTTAGTCTTGCAACAACATGCGTTTAACCCATAGAGGGCAAAATAGAGAATATTTAAATCTTATTCCACGTTTTTTAAAACATTGTGCATTGAAGACAAGATTTAAGATGACGTAAAAAAAAGAGCTTTTTTTTAACTTTGCCTTTATTTTCTATTTTAATAATAAAATGCCTTTTTAACTTTCTATTTTACCCATTTCTTTGCATATGTTTTCTTTTACTTATCTATTATTTTATTTTATTGTATGACAATGTTTATATGTGAAGCACTTTGAGTCTGCCTTGTGTATGAAAAGTGCTATATAAATAAAGTTGCCTTGCCTTTTTATTGCAGAGGGAATAAGACAGGAAGGTATGCGAGATAAGAGAGGAAGACATGTAGCTAAGGATCACAGAGGGGATTCAAACCCAGCTCGCTACGTTCAAGACTGATCCTACCCGTGGTACGCGCTCAACCCAGGGAACCACCCTGAGACTAGTCTCGCAAAGCCAGACCAAACTACAGCAAGTAGAATGGTCTGGAGCCAGGCTACCTCGAGCCGTCTATCCGTGGGGAAACTGGGCGGGCCTGTTTTTATTTCTTTAAACCAATCACAATCGTCTAGGGCGGGGCTACGCCCGGGAAGCAGCAGCGGTGTCCATGCAAAATAGAACATCTTTCTTCCTCAGCAAATGCTGTAAGCAAATCTTTTGCAGTTCTTTGCAATTTTCGACGGAAAGAGCCAAACATGCCAACTTTACAGCGCCGTCAAAGTCCTCTTCAAAACTCGCCATACTGCCTAGTTTCCGAGTTTGAGGGGGAGCAACCGGAAGGGGGGGGAGTCTCGGCCAAATCCGACGCTAGGCAATAGACGCTGTCCACTTCCGTTCAGCCAGACTACCCTGAGACTAACTTCTACCCAGGATCAACCACGGCAGCACAACGTGACCCAGTGCGCCGCGGTCCACATCTAAATCAGTGATTTTAAGGTTTTCCTTTCAGCGGGAAGGCCGCCTCACCCTGGAGCGGGCCCATGTCCACGCGCTGGAGGCTGTTCCGCCGCGAGGGGGGCACGCCACTGCTCTTTGACAGCCGGCGCTGGCGGTTGGACAGCATGGCGGCGGGGGACACAATGCCCGGGGGGGGCACCTTCCCCATCTTGGCGTACAGCTCCTCGATCTCCCTCTTCTGGGCCGCCTGCAGGGTCTGCACCTCCGACAGGTGTCTGGGGGGGGAGGGAGGGAGGGAGGGGGGAGGGAGGGGGCCGCGTCAAGCAGGGGGAGGCAGGATGGCCTCTTGTCTATGGGGACCCGTTCACAGAAACATCCTAGCACTATAATAAATGAATTATCTCTCCTCCCAATATAACAGTTTCGCTCCGACTCTCCGTATAACCTGAGATTTATATATATATAATATATATATATATATACGTTATATGTGCCATGCTTTAATGAGCGTTGGATATAACACCACATTAGCATAAGTACACTAGAGACCATTTACAACATGAGTTAACAATCCTCTCCATCATTAAAAATCAATCATCATTAGGAATAAGAAAGCAATGATTAATGTTTAAGGGAAACATTAGACAAGACATACATACTGATTTGCATTACGATACTGCGACATGGCAAACAGGCCCCAGGTTTGGGGGTGTACTTCTAATATATAGGAATGAAGGAGTGTGAGCCCGTGTGTGTGTGTGTGTGTGTGTGGGTGTGTTTGGCGTGCGCCCGCGCGTGCGTGCTTGCGACTGCGCGCGTGTACGAATCGTGCGGCGTGCGTGCGTGCTCACTTCTCCCGCAGCTCCTGCAGCTCCTCCAGCATCTCGCTCTCGCTGCTCTCCGTGTCGTCGCTGCTGACGTAGGGCGCGCTGCGGCTGTACGTCATGGTCCACAGGTGGTGCAGCGCGTTGGTGTACTGGGGGCTTCCCGAGCCCCCGTCCCAGAGCCGGCCGCCGCCCTCGGCGTCCGCCGCCGTCACCGACAGCCCGCTGTCCGCCGACGTGCCCAGCAGGCTCAGGCTGCACGTGCGCTTGCGGCTCCGCCTCCTGGCGCTCCCGGCCTGCGTCGCCCGCGGACGCTCCTTCGTCTCCGCGGGCCTCCCTCCCCCTCCTTCCTCTTCGTCGTCGTCCTCCTCGTCGTCGGCGGCGGCGGCGGCCTGGCCGTGCTCCGGGGCGGCGGCGGCGGCGGCGGTTGCGGCGGCGGCGTTGCGGCCGTCCTGGGTCGGGGGTCTGACGGGGCAGGGCTGCGGGGGGGACATGGTGAGGGAGGTGCCCAGGCTGGTCTCCGAGCCGCCCTGCTCCTCGGTGCTGCTCTCGGACGAGGAGCTGCTGGAGCCGCCTCCCGGTCGGGCCCCTGGGATCGCCGTGGCTCGGGCCCCGGGCACCGTAGGGGTTCTGGCCCCAGGGGCCGTCGTTGGTCGGGCCCCGGGGGCCGTAGGGGGTCTGGCCAGGGGGACCGCTGAGGGTCTTGCTGCCGTGGCGACGGCCTCCGAGCTGGGGGTCACCTGGAAGCGGCCCACCGTCACCGGCCCGGGTCGGCGTTCTGCGGAGAGGAGAGAGGAGACAACGAGACGAGGAACATTAGCAACACTACGACGTCGTCATTTATCATGGGGCTCTTCCTGCTGGACCGACGGCCGACGTGGAACCCTTGAAGTGACACAGCGAGGTTCACACGAGGTCCACACGAGGTCCATAGCCACCTTACCATGAGGACGGCGAAGTTCTTGGAACCCTGTAATCCAGATCATCGTGCCAGTAATGACTTGTTACTAGGAAGTAGGTGGCACTTATATAGATGTATTGCCAATAGTGCGTGTGTGCATGTGTGTGTGTGTGTGTGTGTACACACGATCAATCACTTGCTGAACAATAGTGTCTATTCTCTGAGGAGATTGGTTTGGAGTGATCAATTGAAATTGGCCATCCTAGTAAACAAAGTTTGACTGGGAGTGATTATAGATAAGAGATGATAGCCTGATTAGTGAATCTATAGATAAAGACTAACTTCCTGTGTGCATTTTTGGGTTGACTGAATGGTTTGATGATCCCATGATGCTCCAGTATTGATTGGGGCTGTTACACTGACTGATGACCCATAACATCAGGTTAAGTATTCCGGAGCAATGATAACACTCCTGGAAAAAATCACCTTGGTTCCATTTTGGTTAACTCTTTTAATACACGTGTCTATTGTATGGATTTCCATGGTAAATCATGGATGCACAGCTGAAGCACACCCCAGGGTTTCTGTGCCTTTACAAAGAAAACATCGGCTGTGGTTCGCCCACATTTGATGAGTGCGACGAAAAGCAAACAACAGGAAATTGCCCTAAATCCCTGCACTCTCCTTGCAGGTATTTCAAGGTTGGGCTAAGTTGAAATCCTGTACTTCTTGGGTCTGTCCACTAGGTGTCCCCACAGGACACAAAAACACTGCTAATACCAGTTTAGACCCGGGGCACTTGAAACAGAGGGGGCTCTGTAGTGCGGCATAAACACAGGCAGGTGTGGACAAGGTGGAGGAGCGGGGGGGGAGTGGGGCAGTCTTTAACAAGCAACGCTGGCTTCTGATTGGCCGGGGCCGGTGGGAGGGGCTGTCATCGCACCTACACTTGTGTCCCTTGTTCAGTGGAACACTGCTCCCAGACACGGGCTTACGCAACGGCTCCAGGGGCCCCGCGATCGGGACACAGTATCTCGGCGCCAAGAGGGTGAAATGGAAAAGTGGACGAGGATAAAGTACAAATTGAGACGGCGAACCGAGAATATGACAGCATGGCCACAACAGTCATCACGCCGTATAACGAAGAGAACAGTACACGGCACTCGCACACAAGCGGAGCGCTGTGCGGTTTTTGCGAGTGCGTTCCGCGTGCGTGGCCACGTGGCCGCCCCGGCGCATGTGTACGTGTGTACGTGTGTGCGTGTGCGTGTGCGTGTGTGTGTGTGTGTGTGTGTGTGTGTGTGTGTGTCCATGCCCGTGTGTGTGTAAACGTGTGTTTACGTCGGGGAGCATGTGCCTGTTTGTTTGGGGTGCGAGCCAAAACATAATCAGTCATTTTCCAGCGCCTCTTAGACCCGGAGCCAATGGGTGTGCGTCGTGGACGGTGTTTACATGAACCAGCGTGCGTCGGAGCTCACGAGGGCAACGTGAGCGCATGGGGACGGGGAGGGGGGGGGCTTACCAGCAGCGGGAGGGTCCGTGGAGGGGGCCGTGGGTCTGGGAGGACTGGCGGTCCTCTGGGACACCGGAGGGCGACACTGGGGGCTGACGGACGATAACTGATCCAGAGGGAATCATTGGGAGAGGAGGCGTAGGGATTAGTAGTCATTTGTGATGCAAGGCTGTCCTCAGCATGCATACATGTTTACATTTATACGTTTCAATCAGAATTGTATTCGAATTGTATTTATCTTTGTTGTTTTATGTTGATGTATGCTTTTAGTAGTCCTACTTTAAAGTTGTCTGCGTGGCGTGTGTTTTAATAAAACCTAGTCCCTACAGTTGCTCAAAACGATGAGCAATCACATTTTAAAATAAATAAAAGTGTACACAAATGCTTATTGATTTGAAACAAAGCCAAGGCAAAACCCTACGTGTGCGTTTCCGGAGCATGGAACGCCCACGAGAACAACTCACCGCTAATCGACTGAGCCTGATCAATACCTAATCAATACGCGGTCTGGGGGCCGGCGGCGCGCTCCGGGACTCACCGTGCTCTCCGGGCTCTCCGGGGGGGAGGGGGACAGGCTGGAGGAGGACCGGGGCTCCGAGCCCGAGCTGGAGCTCTGGGCCTGGGCCTGGGGGGGCGGCGGCGGCGGCAGCGGGGCGGAGTAAGGGTGGTCCTCGTGGATGTGGAGTCGCCCCCCGCCTCCCAGGTCGTCCTGGACCAGGGGGGGAGAGCCGTCGGGGCGGGGGCCACCGCGGCCCTCCTGGGGGCCCCGGGGCGGCGTGGAGGGCGTGGAGCAGCTGGTCGGGGGCGAGGCGGGGCTGGTCCAGCCGGGGAACCCGCCCCCGTCCCCCTGGTACTGCGGGGGCTCGGGGCTGAAGCACAAGTCCCCCTCCCCGGGGTAGTGGCCCTCCGTGGGGGGGGGGGACGGGAACTGCGGCGCGTAGCCCGAGGGGCCCCCCATGTGGGGCCCGTGGGGGTGCTGGGCCAGCTGCGGGTGGTACCCCGGCATGGCCGCGAGGCCCTGGCCCGACGCGGGGATGAAGGACTGCGCCATGCTCATCGCCATGGAGATGACGTTGGCCAGGGAGAAGAGGGGCTGCGAGTGGGCGGGCCACATGTTGGCGTGCTGCTGGGGCCCCGGGGGGGTCATGGTCCCGGGGGTCTGTCTGGGGGACCCCGAGGACGGCGAGTCCGTGGTGGGGAAGGTGGGGTTGCTGGCCACACGGGTGAGGGGTGAGTGTGTGTGCTGGGGGTACTGGAGCCCCAGCTCTGGCTGTGGGGAGCCCGGTGGGGCGGGGTAGGGGAAGGGGAAGTGTGTGTGCCCCATGTAGGGTAGCTGGTAGTGCTGGTGCTGCTGCTGCTGGTGCTGCTGCTGCTGCTGGTGCTGCTGGTGGTTCTGGGGCAGCAGGGAGGACGGGTGGTGGTGGTGGTGGTGGTGGTGGTGTTGCGGAGAGCCTGAAACAGGAAGGGGGACACGGCGTTACACTCGGTGCGGCGCCGGGGAGAGTAGACGTGGCGTCTGAGGAGCTCTCGACCCCACCGGCCTGGCCCGAGCGGTTGTTAGTAGAGTTAACCGGTTCCGTTCACATCGTGCAGCGAGCAGCCGTAGCACATACTGGCACTAGCGATGGGGATAGCGATAAACACTTTATTGTAGATCTGGAGTCCATTCCTGATCACGACCTCGGAGCGTTGCGTCATCCCGGCCTTCCAGAAGCCCCCCTGCTCAGTTTAAATGAACCCCAGCTGATCCGGTCCGAAGGCACGTCGGCCCCTTCGCTCCCTCTGCTCGGAGTTTGGAAAGCCCCTGCGATAACATGAGTGACCAGTGCAAACCCCACGCACAACTGTTAGGATGGGTTTCCATGGCGATCAGAGGCAGGGAGGTTCTGTGGTTATCGGCACACGTGAGGACATTGTAGGACTGAAACGGAACATGTGTATGTACGCGAAGGGGAAAGAACAGAAGGGCACAAGGGAGGGGGGAGAGAGAGAGAGAGAGAGAGAGAGAGAGAGAGAGAGAGAGAGAGAGAGAATCTCATACTACGTCTCCCTCCGGTCGCCCGGCCAGCCCTGCTCGTATTGATTGGACGTTGACTCACTCCTCTCGAGCAACAATGGCTCCACAGTTAGCAGGCCAACACCCCCCCCCCCCCCCCGCCGTAGCCGCGACGCCGATGGAAACACAGCTTTAGCAACAGTCTATTTAAACCCCCCAGGATAGGCCGGAGGGCTGGGAGGGGGGGAGGCATTGCGAAATCAGTGTGGCTTCCCACAGACAACCTGGAGTGTGATGGGGAGGCTGTGGCTGTGTGTGTGTGTGTGTGTGTGTGTGTGTGTGTGTGTGTGTGTGTGTGTGTGTGTGTGTGTGTGTGTGTGTGTGTGTGTGTGTGTGTGTGTGTGTGTGTGTGTGTGTGTGTTTGTGTGTGTGTGATGGGGGGGGGGGGTACAAAAATCGAAATGCTAAAATGCTGTGTGTGTGGCTAAGTATAGGGAAAAAGTTGAAGAAGACTTCTGTGGTAGGGTGAGAGAGGGACAGAGGGGGGGGGGGGGGGGGGAGAGAGAGAGGGAGAAAAGGAGAGGAGGGAGAGACACAGAGAGAGGGGGAGGCAGGGGGAGGTGCCTTTCCTGGAAACTAAAAAAAAATCTGTCAAACAGATGTGTTTGAGAGTATTACAGTGTTGGTGGGGGATGTGAGGGGAAAGAAAAGCTTCACAGGGAGAGCATTCACATCGATGCGCGCAAAGAGCGGGAACAGGTGAGGTAATTACCCACGAGGCCTTGCTGTAAGGCAAGCCCGACAGACCCTCGCTTTGAGGTGTGTCTGTGTGCAGGTGTGTGTGTGTGTGTGTGTGTGTGTGTGTGTGTGTCAGACTGGCGCCATGGAAAGGCACAGACAATACCAACAGGGGGGCGCGGGGAGAGCGACGGCAGAGCGATGTGACAGTTCTGGGCGCTCGCCACTTCGCAGCCAGAGCCGCGGTGGTGGTGCCTGTGTGTGTGTGTGTGTGTGTGTGTGTGTGTGTGTGTGTGTGTGTGTGTGTGTGTGTGTGTGTGTGTGTGTGTGTGTGTGTGTGTGTGTGTGTGTGTGTGGTGTTGGCAGGCGTGTATAGAGGTGTATGTGTGTGTGTGTGTGGATCTGTACATGTGTGGTGTGTGTGTGGATACGTTTGTGGTACGTGTGTGTGGTACGTCTGTGTGTGCACGTGGGTTGGCATGTATGCAGGTGTGCATAGGTGCAGGTGTGTATGGAGGTGTGTATGGAGGTTTTTATATATGTGTGCATGCGTGTGTTATGTACGTGTTTGTGCCCATTACTGTGTGTGTGAGGGCAGGCATGTATAGGTGCAGGTGTGTATGCAGGGGTTTATATGTGTGTGTGTGTGTGTGCGTGTGTATGATATCGATGGGCGTGTGAGTGGGTGGAGGTGTTGGTGGGTGAGGGGAGGGGGGGGGGGGGGGGGGTGGTGTTGGCGTTACCTTTGCTGCTGCGGAAAGACTGAGAGCGCCCCCGGTGTCTCCCCGCTGAGGTAACGTCTGAGGGGTCCCCCCGGGAGGGGGGCAACGGGGGGACCCCCAGGCTGTAGTCTACAGCATGCAGACATGCACGTAGGCACAGGGGTGTACACACACACACACACACACACACACACACACACACACACACACACACACACACACACACACACACACACACACACACACACACAGACACAGACACAGAAGAGACACGGGCAGCCACATATTAATGGTCATGCATTAGTTGTCTAACGTGCACTATGGGAGATGTTAGAGTCTAGCATTGAGCATCGAGGGGGCTAAACAGCCACACATCCTGTGTTCTTGAACAACCGTTGTAATAATCCATCCCAGGAGGGCCCCATTGATCTCTCTCCCTCTCGGTACAGGAGGCTGGGCTTACCAGGCAGGGAGGACGAGGACTGCGTCCGGGCCAGGCTGTGGGTGAGCAGGTTGGGCTGCAAGAGAACAGCAGGAGTGTGAGGGTCCGTCCAGTGCAATGGTCACATAGGAGAAGCAATGCAGAAGCACACGGGAGACTCCGTTCTGGACAAAGCCTC
>NC_082399.1:2533554-2621611 GCF_031168955.1 Gadus macrocephalus
TCTGTGTGCATGTCTGCCTGTCTGTGTGTGTATTGAACACATTCCTTTGATCGCCCCCCCCCCAGCCGTCGCTTAGCGAGCTAAATCTTACGACTCTTCTCGCCCCAACCACCATTTTGCCCACCGAGGTTTGGTCCTAGACTCGGTTGGCTCACGTACTGCAGTGAGGTATGGGCGCTGGCTGGCCGGCTGGGTGGGGGGGAGGGTGGGAGGGTGAAGGTGGGAGGGTGAAGGTGGGAGGGTGGGAGGGTGAAGGTGGGTGGGTGAAGGTGGGAGGGTGAAGGTGGGAGGGTGAAGGTGGGAGGGTGAAGGTGGGAGGGTGGGAGGGTGAAGGTGGGAGGGTGAAGGTGGGAGGGTGAAGGTGGGAGGGTGAAGGTGGGAGGGTGAAGGTGGGAGGGTGAAGGTGGGAGGTGGGAGGGTGAAGGTGGAGGGTGAAGGTGGGAGGGTGAATGTGGGAGGGTGGGAGGGTGAAGGTGGGAGGGTGAAGGTGGGAGGGTGAAGGTGGGAGGGTGAAGGTGGGAGGGTGAAGGTGGGAGGGTGAAGGTGGGAGGGTGAAGGTGGGAGGGTTGAAGGTGGGAGGGTGGGAGGGTGAAGGTGGGAGGGTGAAGGTGGGAGGGTGAAAGTGGGAGGGTGGGAGGGTGAAGGTGGGAGGGTGAAGGTGGGAGGGTGAAAGTGGGAGGGTGGGAGGGTGAAGGTGGGAGGGTGAAGGTGGGAGGGTGAAGGTGGGAGGGTGAAGGTGGAGGGTGAAAGTGGAGGGTGGGAGGGTGAAGGTGGGAGGGTGAAGGTGGGAGGGTGAAGGTGGGAGGGTGGGAGGGTGAGGGTGGGAGGGTGAAGGTGGGAGGGTGTATTTGCTGTCAGCGTATTTTAATTCCGAGCGCCGTCTAAATAACCGGATATCCCTCCCCTCCCCTGCCCCTCCCTCCCCTCCCCTCCCCTCCCCTCCCCCTCCCCTCCCCTCCCCTCCCCTCCCCTCCCCGCCCCTCCCCTCCCCTCCCCTCCCCTCCCTCCCTCCGCGCTAAGATCCAGTCCACAACAGAAACCCTGTCCGTCCAGATTGGTTTGTCTGCGAAACCCTTCCTGATCCCACACGCTGATACGAATAATTAGGCTGCGACGGCCTGCTTCTTATCGGCCTCTCTTCCTTTCCGTACACCAGCGGAGACATCGCCGGGGCACGGTGTGAGTGAGAGAGAGTGCTCCCGATTCTGGGAAAGCTCTGGGAATCTGACAGCCTGCAGAGACTGCATCTGTTAACGGTTATTACTGAAATAAAGCCCGTCCGTCTTCTTTGTTTAAGTCTGTTCCAACTAGCGTTCCGCCTTTGTGATTGCCGTGCCTGTGAATGATTACAAAAGTTGACCCAGCACCACTTGTAATGAGTGCATCTGTGAATGAATCAACGCCATTTAAACAGCGTTCTCCCAGGTCGAGTGTGGTCGTAAACGGTAAGCTACGACTCTGCGTATGGGGGGGGGGGGGGGGGGGGGGAACTCACCATGACCCCGGCGATGTCCTCGGGGTTATCTCCGTCCAGGTCAAACTTGAAGGTCACCATTTTGTCGTTGTGGGTCTGCAACTGACACTCCACCACGCGGTCCACCTTGTCAGAGAGCTGGAGGGGGGGGGGGGGGGGGGCGACTTAGCATCCGGGAACACAGCTGTGTGTGTGTGTGTGTGTGTGTGTGTGTGTGTGTGTGTGTGTGTGTGTGTGTGTGTGTGTGTGTGTGTGTGTGTGTGTGTGTGTGTGTGTGTGTGTGTGTGTGTGCATGCCTGTATTCAGAGTAGATTCAATTCAATTCTACTTAACCAGAGTTAGACTGAAAGGGCTCAACAGGCCATACATTCATGACACCCCCCTAAGCCTACAAAAAAACTCCCTTAATTTGCATGGAGGTCATCATGTGAAGGAACGCAGCGTGGGGATCCCTTCTTCCAGGGATGGTAAGGAGTGCAATGGGTTTCATAGTTAACTTTTTTTTTCTTACATCTGTCCTGAATTGGTCAATTGCTCCCAGGTGAATCTTGACTTTCTCTTATGAAGGGAAATGAATGACGCATTAGATCAACCAACGATCAACCAGTTTACTGAAATAGCTCAAAGGTGCATCTCATGAAGATATTTGTGTAATGTGGATCAGAATTTGTTGCCCAACAGACAGGAACATCAGGAGGCATAGGAAGACTGCACTGTAATTCCTACAGTACTGCATGAACAGTTTACCCAAACGAGATTGTCCTATGTTCACATTTCTAGTTTCTATTTTTTTGTTTTGTTCTTTGTGCTATCCAGTGCTGTCTTTTCCCTCTGTATCGCAATGACATGGTCTGCCAACAAATTACAGTAGAAACAGTAAAAGCGTAAATGTAATTCTTGTCCAGTCTCTTGTAATCAAACTCCCACATACACCAAGGTGTAACTTAAAATGTACAATAATTGTCTTCAAAACCTTAGCCATAGTTTACATCAGAACATCCCTCCAGAGTACACTGTTATATTGACAACATGACTAAGCAATTTGTCTTATCCGTACACAATGACAAAAGGACTTGTCATTCTGATGGCACTGACATGTTCATTGACACAGATATTTACTTGAGAGATTAACTAAGGATTTTGAGCAAGAGACTGGCTTTTGCAGGTAATCCATGGTGTTTTGCTATTTGTACGAATCGTTTTGAGAAATGCTCTGACTGTTTTGCAAATGTTAAGGATGATTCGAGAAATGTACCAAAGTGACTGAGAAAAACTGTATTTACTGAAAATGCAACGCACTGTGTACGTATTTGGAAACATACATATGCGTGGGTGTGTGTAGCATATCTGCTACATTGTGCAAATGGCTCAGATTGAGAACTAAGATATAGATTTCCAGCGCACACTGCGGATGTGCAAGCAACCTCATGTATCGGCGGCTCAGTGGCGTGCTATCTATCGATGTGCAGATATGTACGTGCACTTGGGCTTGTGCTATCCCAATTGCGTTCATGCGTTATCTCCTCGTTGTCACACGCACGCCATATTCACTTCGCTCTTGCTTTCTCTCGAGACGGGTCGCTGTATTGCCCGACCACAGCGTGTCCTACGGACAAGAGGAACTGTCCCGGAGCACAACCCTGATAAGATAAGACGGGATGGTGGCCATGGCATCGCTGACCATAAGCAAACAACAGTCTCACTGAAATCAACCGAAAGTAAACAGCTCGGGAGTGTGTGAGAGCGTTGTGATGATGCGTGTGAGAGCGTTGTGATGGTGTGTGTGAGAGCGTTGTGAGGGTGTGTGTGAGAGCGTTGTGAGGGTGTGTGTGAGAGCGTTGTGAGGGTGTGTGTGAGAGCGTTGTGATGGTGTGTGTGAGAGCCATACCCCAGTGATTCGCAGGCGTGACCGCGCCCGCCTCCGGAACAGTTTGCCCCCCGTCCGCCTCACCTCCGCTTTGCCGCTCTTCTCCGATAGGCCCTCGTAGCCGTCACTCAGCCCCGAGGTGACATCAGAGGCGTAGCTGTCGAAGGGGAGGGAGTTGAAGGATGAAATGCTTTCAACCGGGTGTACAAGAACGGATGGGATTTGTCAGCCTGCCACACTTGAGGAGATGATACTTCAACCCTGTTTTGGGAAAAGGGGTCTCGGTTGAGACCTCAGAAGACCCCCCCAGACCTCCTGGTCTCAGGAGACCAAACCTCATGGTCCAAGGATGAAAGCAAACATATCCATGCAATCAGTACACTCATAATGTCTGAGCATACAAGTTCCAAACCGCGGCGAATTCAGTTGAATTGGGTTTTTTCAATTTATTTAGCGTTTTCTGTTTATTTACATGTATTTATTTATTGCTGCGGTTCGGCTAACCACGTCTCCGGGTCCTTTTGGAGCTCTGTGGTGGCAGCCCGGTGCCCTCCGAGGCTAGCAGAGACTGACGGGCCGACCTGCCACTGACACGGCCTTGGCCAGGAACATCCGTCTCAATATAAAACCCAACAGCTCGCGGGCTGCCGATTTGAAAGAAGGCGCTTGTTGATCTGCCTCTAAGGATGTTTGTGTCTGGAATGCGGAGAACGGTTGAAAAATACCTGACCAGCCCACTTTGGAATTAGAATCTATCAAACGGGAGCAGAACTACGAAACTCTTCCAGGGCCCCAAGAGCGATCGTAAGGACCCCACACGACAGCGAGCTTCAACCCACCCGCACACACCTCTGAATAGGTTCTTGTCCACCCACCTCCCCCCCTGCCAAGAATAATGCAATTTCCTTATATGTAACCCCCCCCTCCACATGGAGTGGTGAGGGCCTAAAGATAACACGAGAAGAGAGAGAGAGAGAGAGAGAGAGAGAGAGAGAGAGAGAGAGAGAGAGAGAGAGAGAGAGAGAGAGAGAGAGAGAGAGAGAGAGAGAGAGAGAGAGAGAGAGAGAGAGAGAGAGAGAGAGAGAGAGAGAGAGAGAGAGAGAGAGAGAGAGAGAGAGAGAGAGAGAGAGAGAGAGAGAGAGAGAGAGAGACTGGCCTTGACTTGGGGCATGTAGTCACAGCCACACAGAGGTGAGGGACATGTTTCCCCACAGAGAGAAGACAGATGTTTCCTGCTCCTTTTATAGAGGTTCTGCTCACCAGGTTGTGATGAGAAGCTCTGGTGAGAGAGACAGAGACAGAGACAGAGACAGAGAGAGAGAGAGAGAGAGAGAGAGAAGAGACAAACAGACAGACAGACAGACAGACAGAGAAGAGGGTGAGCTTGTGTTTACCTGTCCACAGGAGAGTTGAAGCCGCTTGGCGGGTTGCCATGTTCTGTGTTGCTGGATACCGCAATGCTCTAGAAATAAACAAAGATGGCAACAGACGTCTCTTTATTTTCAGCCCTGCTCCTGGACAGTAATAGGAGGCTGCTGGACCAGAATAATCTACGAGTAAATAGAAGATGTATTTAAGTATCGATGCAATATGCAACGCCTACATCAGCGACATTCAAAACGGATTGGTGTAGCAATATTTGAACCCTGCACATAGAATTGGTGATTCAATTGAATTTAATTTAACGATATTCATACACTAGGCAAATCGTTTGCCATTGTGTTTGATTATCTGAACACCACAATGATCACAGCAAATACAAAATAAAACTTGTTGTGTCACTATTTAAATGGGCAAAATTGTGTGTAAAAATAATTCAAGGTCCAGCGTTTGTCTACTCCATCGGTCCGAAACATCAGGTATTTACTCAACACTTTCAATGATTCTATGCAATTTGTATAAAGCGGTACAGTATTTATTAGAAAATAGCCAAGGTGGTATTTAGCTTTAAAGTGCACCACTGTAGACGACAACAGGAGACTCATGTGAACTATCGGGACAATGCCACTCAGCTACTGCTCCAGTCTCTCTTCCACCACCACCACCACCACCCCCACCACCCCCACCACCAACCAGCACCACCACCACCACCACCACCACCACCAACCAGCACCACCACCACCACCACCACCACCACCACCACCAACCAGCACCACCACCACCACCACCACCACCACCAACCAGCACCACCACCACCACCCCCACCACCAACACCAACACCACCACCACCACCACCACCACCACCACCACCAACCAGCACCACCACCACCACCACCACCACCACCAACCAGCACCACCACCACCACCCCCACCACCACCACCACCACCACCACCACCACCACCACCAACCAGCACCACCACCACCACCACCACCACCACCAACCAGCACCACCACAACCAGCACCACCACCACAACCACCACCACAACCAGCACCACCACCACCACCTCCACCACCACCACCACCACCACCCCCACCACCGCCACAACCAGCACCACCACCACCACCACCTCCACCACAACCATCACCACCACCACCACCACCCCCACCACCGCCACAACCAGCACCACCACCACCACCACCACCACCGCCGCCACCGCCACCGCCACCCCTACCACCACCACCACCAACCAGCACCACCACCACCTCCACCAGCACCACCACCACCAACACCACCCTCAACACTGTCACAACCATCCCCACCACCACCACCCCCATCACCCCCACCACCCCCACATCGGCGGGGCCACTCACCGAGGGGAAGCGGAGGCTGGGCATGGGGAGCCCGTTGCCAGGCGACGTGCCCGGCCGCGCTGGGGGGGCCATGGGGGGGGTCTCGGGCCCCTCAGCCTCCAGGGCCTCCTGGAGCCCCGAGGAGTTCAGGAAGCAGTCGATCTCGCAGTCGGCTGTTCGGACAGAGAGGATCCTGTGAGCCGGGAGCACCATGCGACCGTGGTGACATGAGGATGAGCACACACGGACACACGGACAGACACACACAGACACACACACGGACAGACACACAGACAGTCACACACACACACAGACACACACACACGGACAGACAGACAGACAGACACACACAGACACACACACACAGACACACACACGGACAGACACACAGACAGTCACACACACACACACACAGACACACACACACGGACAGACACACAGACAGACAGACACACGGACACACAGACAGACACACACACGGACAGACACACACACGGACAGACACACACACGGACAGACAGACAGACACACAGACACACAGACACACGGACACACAGACAGACACACACACGGACAGACAGACAGACAGTCACACACACACACAGACACACACACACGGACAGACACACAGACAGACAGACACACGGACACACAGACAGACACACACACGGACAGACACACAGACAGACAGACAGACACACGGACAGACACACAGACACACAGACACACGGACACACAGACAGACACACACACGGACAGACAGACAGACAGTCACACACACACACAGACACACACACACGGACAGACACACAGACAGACACACAGACACATAGTCACACAGTCACACAGACAGACAGACAGACAGACAGACAGACACACAGACACACGGACAGACAGACAGTCACACAGACAGACAGACAGATACACCGATACACAGACACAGTCACACACGCACGCACGCACACACAGACATACAGATAAAACTCATTCATACTCATTTACATTAGAATCACATTCATGCTAATGCTAATCTTTTTATATGCTTGACAATCATGTCAGTGATGATTGGGTCAACGGGTACACACACACACACACACACACACACACACACACACACACACACACACACACACACACACACACACACACACACACACACACACACACACACACACACACACACACACACACTGACATTAATATTTGAACCAATTAAACGTTACTGAAACTGTCTTTAAACTTCAAACTTGCTTGTTATGCCATCATTATGTCCGTCCATTATGGACCCCATTACAGCCATAACCAATCCTCTGATCCTTCTCAATCTTTCCTTGCCCTGTAGATGGTTCGGGGTCAGGGGGGGAGGTTTGTCCCCCCAACCGTGACCATCTAATGCAGTGTAAGCCCTTTGAGACAGTAACTGGGATCAAGAGGGCAAACCAATCAAATTGACATGCCTTTAGAGAGCCATTGACCCACCATTACCATAGCAACAGCTCAGCACGATCACACACAGAATCACCAGCGACAACAGGCCGGCCACGGACGGCTAAATAATTGAGCTGTACATCAGGCTTCACATTTCAGCATCGACCCATAGGTTACTTTGTCTCAGAGCCAGACCAATGGATGGCGGCCTGTCATCGTGGGTGCTCTCCCTTCAGACTCCCCCAGGAGTGACACATGAGGTGGAGAGGGGCTACGCTAAGGGACATCACAAGGGAACGGGGGGTGTTGGAATAGGAATAATCCCTAATTGTTCTTTAATGTGATTACAGGGATTGAAGTAAATGAGTGGCACGGGGGGTGCTTGTTTCTGAATGATTATCTTGTTTCTGAATCCCGTTTGACCACTACATCATTATATGGATAAATGGGAGATTTATGCTGGTGTTTTCTGACTCCCTTGGTCAATGAGTTTGATCGTAGGTTTATCAGGTCCGTGCCTCTTGCGGTAAAATCAAATTCTGAATTAAGAATAGCATGATCTACTTTAACCACATTCAGGTCGTGAAACGAATACCTATGACCTGTTGTAATGGACCCCGTTGTTAACACTAACGCGCGCGCGCGCACACACACACACACACACACACACACACACACACACACACACACACACACACACACACACACACACACACACACACACACACACACACACACACACACACACACACACACACACACACACACACACACACACACACACACACAGGGTTCAAGGGCGACCTGATCCCAACCATCCTTTTATGTAACATGGGCTGGATAGCTCTCTGCTAATGAGCTAGCTAGCTGCAACGAGGTCAGTGAATCCCGCCATGCGTCCCCCCGACCGGCGTTAAGACAGCATTCATCCGTCCTCCACTCAGACGGCCGTCTCTAAACGCGGCCTGTGGCCTGCGCTCCGTGAGCGGGTGTGAGGTGCATCATGGGTATATCATACGTGGCTCACAGTTAGCCGAGGAGCAGCTGTTGTGGCGGCTGTGGACGAGCTGGTCCGGCTCCGGCTCCTCCGCCGCCGCCGCCGCCAGCCCCGAGTCCGCCGAGCCGCCCGCCGCCGGGGGCGTCTGGCACGGCGTGGGGGTGCGGCAGGGGGGTGCGGGGCTCCCCTCCAGGATCCTGTCCTCCTCCGGGGCCGCCTGCAGCAGCTGCTGCTGCTGCTGCTGCTGCTCCTCCTCGTCCTTCCTCCTCCTCCCCAGCTGCCTGCTCTGCTCCTCGGCCACGCGCCGCAGCTTCTCTCGGTGCCGCTTGATGTTGGTGACCCGGTCCCGGATGGCCTTGGCCACCAGCTTGAAGTCCCCCTCGCACACGAAGCCCAGCACCACCTGGGGGCGGGGAAACGCAGCGGTGAACACCTGAACCCGGCAGTTTGAAAGGGTGAACAAGTGCATGTTCACAACCACTAACATGCAGTATGAAGTGGTGAACAATTGATAGATCCCCACTTCAACCCTCCAGTATGAAGTGGTGAACAAGTGATAGATCACCACCACAACGAGTTCACGGTCAAAATGCAAACACGTGACAGCCAGCAATGTACACACACGACAAAGTTTCTTCATCGTGAATGAGGGATTTGCTTGTCGGATTCGCGTTGACGGTGTTGTGAGGAGATCTTTTGTTGTTCCGACACGCACGCACGCAAACACACAGGCACACACACCCACTAGTGGTGAAACGGATCAGTGTGTCCAATGTTCGGTTCAGATAACCGTTTTGGGCCTCGGTTTCGGATACGGTTCGGATTAGGATCATGTCCGTGATAGTAAAAAGGCGGACTTTTCCCGTCTCTCAGTTCCCCCTCAACTTCACCCCGAGAGACCGCATAAAGTCCTGGGACCACTTTCCGACTGAAATATGTCCGGGAAGGTATGCTGTAGCGAGGCTCAACCGTCTTCATCATATAGCGGAATCCCTTGTCAGTCACCACAGAATATGGCTGCATATCTTTGGCGATGAACATGCCGATCCCTTGGGTGATACGTTTATGACGGTCCGAATCCACAGGGTATTTTTGTTGAAAGGCCGACGAGATTGATGTTTGAATGGTCTTTGAAGATGAGCCCAGATCTTTTCTAGCTGTTCCACTCACATTAATAGTTGGGTGGCTGCGGCGAAGGTGTCCTGCCATATTCGAAGTGCTACCCGAGGAGTAAACGAAGGACGAGAAACAGTGTTTGCATACTGTCCTTTGCTTGTCAACTGTCTTTTTCCCCTGATCATCGCACTCCACACTAAAACCGAAATGATCCCACACGGCTGACTTTAATGAGGCTGGTGCTTCCTCAAATTTCCTCTTATTGTCATTTCCATTCATCTTTTCCATTCATAAATTGTCATGGACCGCTTAAAGTTTAAAGCCCAGTTTGTTTTGAACGCTGACAGGCTGAAGGGAGGGGCGGGAAAAGTCTCATTGGCTCGGGCAGCACTGGAGAGAATGCATTCCGCTGGGTCCTAAACACCCTTTTGTATCGGACGTAGGCTACAGTAGGCAAAATACGCTACATAAGGCAATGCCTTCATGAAACCGAAATCCGCGGATCTCCAGAATGCTCCGAACTGTGGTAAAGGAACCGAACGGATTCGGATACAATTCGAATCCGCTGCAGGCCTAACATGCACACACACAACACACACGCAGAGAGTCGTGGCAAAAGAGGGCGAGCGCGTCTTAATCCACCCCTCAACACTTCATCAGATTACATCAGACGCTTTCGGACCCCTGTCTCACTGCATGGGCCGAAATTGACTCTTGATGAAAAGCGTCTCAAAGAGGTAAACAGACCTGACATTGGAGGCCTCCTGTTTCATTAAAAGTCACCTCGGCGGGCCAGGTCGGAGGCACCTGTGTCCTAACCCGCCACGACTTGACCTTGGCCCTCGCCCTTCGTTCTGGCGTTGCTAATCGGGCCGCTGATTGAAACCTGGAGCGGCGCCCTCGTCCTCGAGGACATGGCGGACCGAGAGGCCTTCGGTCCACGAGGGGTCAGGCCGGATGTTTGGGCCCTGCTCTGTGTTTAAGGACCGAATCATGAGGGCAAGTGCTTTGTGAACGGCGAGGGAGGGGTTGAGTTAAGTGGAATCCAGGGGGGTCATCCCTATGTTCCCCAGGTCTTATGTTCCCCGGGTGCAAAGGGTTAGGGTCAGGTTAATGGTTAGGGTTAGGGTGAGGGTTAACCCTACACCTAACCCTAACCGTAACCAATCGGAGGAGAGACATTCTAACCAATCACAGGCGAATCAGAGGCGAAAAAGGCGGGACTTGCCCCTACCATCCTACGAAAAAAAGATTTGCTCACAGGATCCTATGTACCCCGGTCACATACAAAGCGGGGAACATAGGACCCGGGGAACAAAGATACGCTCCCGAATCCAGCGGCCGAGGGTAAGAAAGACTCAAAAGACTGGAGGAACCGAACAACAAGAAGTGTCATCTCAACGCTCTGCAAAATTAACACGCAAATATTTTTTGTCTCCATTTTCGTGTTTCGTGTTTTGTGTTTTCGTGATCCTAACCCACGCTTCTATTTCGTAACATAAGAAAGTAATACATCATGCACTCATTGGGCCTGCAACATTAAGTCTATTCCTACAAAAATAACTAACTATTCAGTTACATAACGTCATAACAGACTGTCTGACTTGATTTTCTCAACGGGAACAGAGGCAATTGATCACAACACGGTTATGACATTTACTCAGATGAAGCTAACGACGTCGGCTAACCTCATCAGCTAAGGCTAGACCGGTGCGGCGTTTGCCTACCATCTCCTGGGCCACCTCCTCCGGCACGTCCTTGTAGAGCTCGAACAGGAACTCGATGGCGTTGTTGTCCTTGTACTTCCCGTGGAGCTTCTTGGTGTCGTCCATGCGCAGCCACAGCTTCAGGCCCGACTTCACCATGTCGTCCTCCTCCGCCAGCTCCACGTGCACGCCGTTGTACTCCTGGAAGAAGGCGTGGTCCAGCAGGTCTTGGATGGTGTACCTGGTGGTGGTGGAGACGGACATTTTGGGATCAACAGGGGGCCGTTACTATACAGTGCCTGAAAATGGTGGTTTGTGCGTTGTGCGCTAGTTGTGCGCTAGCAACAATGTGCGCAGCGCGAGCACAGCAACACTGTAGTGCTGCTGTGCTAGCCAGCATAGTTCTGCTGTGCTAGCTAACATAGTGTTGCTGTGCTAGCTAGCACTGTGTTACTGTGCTAGCTAGCTCAGGAACATTGTGAACAGATAGCTAGCATAGTGCTGCTGTGCTAGTTAGCATAGTTCTGCTATGCTAGCTAACATAGTGTTGCTGTGCTAGCTAGCACTGTGTTACTGTGCTAGCTAGCTCAGGAACATTGTGAACAGATAGTTAGCATAGTTCTGCTGTGCTAGTTAGCATAGTTCTGCTATGCTAGCTAACATAGTGTTGCTGTGCTAGCTAGCACTGTGTTACTGTGCTAGCTAGCTCAGGAACATTGTGAACAGATAGTTAGCATAGTTCTGCTATGCTAGCTAGCTCAGTAACACTGTGAACAGCACTAGCCCAGCGCCACTGTGCGGTGTAGCCTATTTGATTTTCCCTTTTTCCATTTGCTTGACATATGCTTTCATGTCATATTTCATTATGACCTTCGGGCCTTTTCGGCGGCCCAGTGAATAAACGAACCATTATGCCCAATTATGTAGCTTTTCTTTTTTTTATAATCGCCAGTGAAGCAGTAAAGCTGTCAGTTCTATTAAGAAAAATATGTAGCCTGAAAGTTTGAATTTGGATTAGTCATGGCAAAA
Source organism: Gadus macrocephalus (assembly GCF_031168955.1). Lineage (NCBI taxonomy): Eukaryota > Metazoa > Chordata > Actinopteri > Gadiformes > Gadidae > Gadus > Gadus macrocephalus. The sequence continues at coordinate 2,545,904 of NC_082399.1, forward strand.
ATGGGTTTTATACATGCATTAACCCATCGACTTGAAACTATACTTTACTCAACCCAATGTACTGTTTTTTAGCAGGGACAAAGCAGTGCACATTATTACAAACATGACATGGCAAGGCCATGACACAACTTGCAGATGTGAATACATAAAAGGTTTGTAGCTAGATAGCTAATTTGCAACCTCAGTCCCTGATCAGGCTACCTATTCTAATAAGTAAAGTTTATCCATTTAACCAACCATATTGAGAGAAATGATATGAATATATAGGCGGCACTGTTGGTCGTTGGAGGGTATAAGAAATAGCAACATACCTCTCTTCTTTAACGTTGCGAATACAGCCTTCAATGATCTCTTTGAGCTCCGGGACTTTAACTTTGGAAAAGCTCTCAGGCTTTATCCCCTGGACATTGAGGTAAAGGAGAGGACAGACCATCATTTACTTTCAGTAGACAGTGCAGGTTAGGTCACAGCCAATATAATTTGATTAATATCAGGTATATACGACTTGTTATCTGTAGGTTTCCACATATTAAAATTCAAGACTTTTTGAGACCTTAATACCCCCAAATAATCTGCCAACAATACATTTCCAACCATAGGTTCTTAAAAAGCCTTTAATTTAAGTTCCCAACATGTTCAGATTAACTTTCAACAATTTACTATCAGAATCTTGCCTTAGACCCACACCCACACACACTCTATTTCAACCCCAGCAGAGAAGCATCAACTCGGGACAGTTTCTGATGAAAGCAGCACGCACACACACACACACACACACACACACACACACACACACACACACACACACACACACACACACACACACACACACACACACACACACACACACACACACACACACACACACACACACACACACACACACACAGGCCCTCATGCCTGTGTTAACGGGGGCTGATCCCTGTGCTTTGGTGACAGTAGCCACACAGCAGCAGGACTCTGCGGGGTCTCTCGCTCTGTAAACACAGCGGGAGGACACCAGCGTGCGAATAACCGACCAAGATCACCGTGTCCTTATCTTGTTTCACTGCGGCCTCCTCACACACGCAGGCCCACAAATTCTTTCTGGAGGTTTATGAGGCTCGACGCTTGGCTGCATTACAAGAGTACGAGTTAATAGATGGTAACTTGGGACGAAGGCGTAGGCGAATTTAGGCGGGTGTGGACAGGTTCCCTAACCCGACCCTGAACGGTCTGACTATGGACGTTGTTTGCTCAAATTGAGTTATTGCCCCGGTGCAAATAACAGATCGTAAAGTTGGGCAAAGAGGTACAGAGAGCCAACAAGGTAATGGCCCTCAAACAGACACCATTCTCATCCATCACGTTTAAATTATATGTCTTCAAATATAGGCTGTCTGGTCTGTTTGGTTATGACCGCTTTGAACCAGAATGTTACGCAGTATCCGTCCACTATTTGATATGACTGCAAATAATAAATTCATACTTCCTATTTAGGAAAGGCAAATCATGTTGGCAGGAAGACTGAAGCATAAGTTATCTGACAAACAAAAATTAAGCAGGAACAAATAGTGGATTGTGCTAATTTGTTTGCAAAGCCTAACATTCAAGATATGCTGCGTTCACTTAAATCAGTATGCGTGTCTCAAAAGATGTAAATGGTACAATGTGTACCTCTGTTAATCTGGAGTGATTTTCGAGGTTACGGAAAATAAAACCCCCTATCCCTCCTAACGCGATTATAAAACCACACAACCCAACCCCCGTACGCATGCGTACCTCCCTGCTCCTCAAAGACCCGCAGCCAATCAGTGCACAGTAGTCAACAGGCTCCACTCTTCTTTACGAGTCGCGGCGATGCCAAGCTAAGCCTCCCAGGCAGCCATGACAGGCCGGCCTCGTGGCCGTGAGTGTGACGTCAGCAGAACCCAGGGCCGGCGTTCGATGTCTTTGGTGCCGTGCCCTGTGACTGTTCCAGCGACTCTGGTTCACTCTGGCATCATCGCCCCTGCAGTCTTCCATAAAGACTCGGCCTGCTTCTTTTTTTTTACATTTCCATCTGTCTTGCAGAGTAGAGGAGAGGAGAACAGCCTTCTTTGTGCGGTGGACATTAAGGCGAAAAGAAAATTAAAATTGAACAACACAAAAAGACACACACTTGTGTTGTAAGTGCGGCTCTGTTGTCTCTAATCCTCGCCCAACATGGAGTCAGACGGGGCGGCTCCAGTGCTGGCTTCGCTGCCCAAAGCCATTTAGCAACAAACCAGGGCCCAAGACTGAGCTTTTGTTATAATGTCCAAGAGTACGTCGTACATACATCATTATTTGACTGAAGAAATAAACTCCCTCCGTCTAACAAGTTTGTCAGAGCAGCCGTCCAGCCGGGACCCAAGCAAAGCGACAGACAGATGGACAGCAGCCGCATTTTGGAAGCACATGCTCCTTATTCGGTGAGGCAGTTGCCCTAATTAGTATTCATCTGTATCGACTTAAGTCTTAGGCGTTGTCAAATGAGACGCAGTTTCCTGAATATCATTGTTAACTGTTCAGCGTGTTTTCCGTCGACCCACCGTGTGCCCAAAGGGAAAAACAGAATAATGGTTGGGGCAACGGAACTAAAGGGACATGGAGCTGGAGGGATCTCGCGCGGGCTCGCGGCGCTAGCAATCAACGTAGCGGAGTCTAGCATCTGCTACGGAGCATCTTAATTGAAGGTTAAGGGAACATAAAAGCGGGGGGGGGGGGGGTTAGGCTACGGCTCTGCCTGCAGACGCAAGATTACCCCGTAATCGTGTGCGTCTTAGAAGCTCAGGTGGTGGTCGATAGCAAGGGCGGTGTGAGGTAACCATGGAAACAGGAAGACCTTTTATGTATTTACATCTGCAAGACGCACTCATCCTGGTGGCCTCTTTCCATCGGGGAGTAGGAAGGGAAACACGCGTGGCCGAGTACGTACACACACACACAAACTCTACATGCTCACAAACACACACACACACACACACACACTCATACATGCTCACAAACACACACACAAACTCTTACATGCTCACAAACTCATACATCCTCACACACACACACACACACACACACTCATAGATGCTCACAAACACACACACACAAACTCATACATGCTCACAAACACACACACACATGCTCACAAACACACACACACAAACTCATACAACACACACACACACACACACACACACACACACACACACACACACACACACACACACACACACACACACACACACACACACACACACACACACACACACACACACACACACACACACATCCAGGGGTACTCACGCTGGTGACTTTGCGGTAGATCTGAGCGGCGTTCTGGCACTCGGAGTAGGGGTACTCTGAGGTGGCCATCTCCAGGATGCACATCCCCAAGGCGTACACGTCCACCGCCTCGTCGTACTTCTCCTCGTACATCTCCGGCGCCATGAACTCTGGCGTTCCTGCACGGGGGGGGGGGGGGGGGAGGGGGTCAATGTCAGCCATCGTCTCTCCAGCTTAGTCCCAGAAACTTTAGATCCATATCTGAAGAGTCATCGGAAGGGTTATCCTGAATGTATATTTAATCCAAAAAGTTAAGTTTTAATTTGTATTGATTTATCAGATTCAAGACTCTTGGGATTCTTTATGGTAGTGGTAAAACCACTACCAGGTCCTACTGTGTACAGCTCTGGGAGATATGGTAGATACTGTACATCAGTGTGCGGGCACTTCATCTTTTAAGGGGTCAAAACAACCCATTTTAATCAAAGAAATTGGATAACTAGGTTTATACCAACTATGTTAGTTTTGAGACTTGGTGCATTGCCAAAAACGAACACCGAAACACACAGAACTGCCAATGAGGCTGGAATGATGTGTACAACGATGGTGCGACTTAGATATATGAATATAGATACTATAAAAACGTAGTATATATTGCAGCAGGCCTATTACGACCAATAAAACCACATTAGTCGGGAAACAAAAATAGCAGGGTTAGGTAAGTGAAATAAAGAGAAGAAAAAACAACCCTAGCTAATTAGCAACACCTACCGATGACGCTCTTAGCGAAGGAGGCGCTCTTGAGCGTGGCCAGGCCAAGGTCACCGATCTTCACAGAGCCCGTGGGCCCGGTGATGAAGATGTTGTCACACTTGAGGTCCCGGTGGATGATGGGGGGGGTGCGGGTGTGCAGGAAGTGGAGCCCCCTGAGGATCTGTCGGCTCCAGCTCTGGAGCAGCTTCAGCTTCATCTCCTTGAAGCGCTTCAAGTACCTGAAAAGGCAAGTTTAGGTCATTTTTTCCTTCGTCTAAACAGCGCGTCACATTGCCACGGCGGCAGGAAGCTCTTAAGAGCGTCCCGATGTGATACATCTAGTTGTAGTACATCACTTTGACGGCAGAACGCTGAGTACTTTCCTGGAAATACTCAGAAATCCTATTTTTATTTGTTGGGACAGCACTGTGGGACTCTGGCTATGGAGAAGGGGATAGACTAGTCAAAGCTGTCATAGACCAGTTTCAGGAAATCGTTTAACTTTTAATTCTTGTTCTAGTTCTTATTATTTTCAATTGACCTTTGTTTAATTTGTACACTGTGTAAAGGCTTATTTTCCACGGCAACAAAGCTCTTTTCAAACTTTTTATTGAACAGAGAGAGAGAGAGAGAGGGGCTAGTAGAGTGCGAGAGAGAGAGGGCTAGTAGAGAGGAGAGAGAGAGAGAGAGAGAGAGAGAGAGAGAGAGAGAGAGAGAGAGAGAGAGAGAGAGAGAGAGAGAGAGAGAGAGAGAGAGAGAGAGAGAGAGAGAGAGAGAGAGAGAGGAGAGAGAGAGAGAGAGAGAGAGAGAGAGAGAGAGAGAGAGAGAGAGAGAGAGAGAGAAAGCTAGCGAGAGACTAACGTTTTGAGGGTGCCGGAGGTCATGAGCTCGGTGACCAGCAGGATGCACTTGTGTCCCTTCACCGTCGACTTCCAGGAGTCGTGGAAGCGGACGATGTTGGGGTGCTGCAGCCCCTTCAGCATCTCCACCTCCTCGCTGAACCGCTGGCGCTCCGCCTTGGTCAACCTTCGCGTCTACACAACGCACGCAACGCGCATACACACACACACACACACACGATCATTCACATTCATTCATTTAGTTAATGAAGCCATCTCAAACAGCAACAAAACAATAAAACCTACTAAAATAACAATAGATATGAACTGATACTATATATAAGTGTGAATACCTAATAAGATCAATGCCTTGTGTTCTAAAGGTCTTTAGACACACAACCCTTAAAGTCAGCCCATTCCTAGCCTTATTACCCAATAGTTTAAATGAAATACTGAAAGATGTTTATGGATGAGGGAAGAGAAGCTAAATGCACTCATCATTGCACAAGGATGTGTATCATTATGCAAGCGGGTGCAAAAACACCAGCACAAATGACCGTGTTTTAGTGAGAGTAAGGGGGCGGTGGACTGTTTAGATAAATCCTGGTTACGTTAACTAATGAGACCTTGGAGGGAATCTCAAAAGGCCTCATCTATCGTCGTGAACCTAGGGTTACATAATCCCTTTTTTCTCCACTCAACTCACAGGGAGCGCAATTTGCACACGTTCTGAGGGACGGCTTCCGGAATACCACGGAAAGCTGAGCCGAACACTGCAATCACGGCCGGTGAAAACTGGAACAGTTGCAGGATGAATAGCCTGATTTATCGCCGCCCAGAGCCCGGGCTACCTGCGGTCCACGCTGGGTGGAAAACTCCCCAGAGGACTCGGCAATGAATCGGCCATTGAGGCAGGATTCTGGGAAAAACACTATGCGAATATTTATGTTTACAATCGACATAACCTCTCTCTCTCTCTCTCTCTCTCTCTCTCTCTCTCTCTCTCTCTCTCTCTCTCTCTCTCTCTCTCTCTCTCTCTCTCTCTCTCTCTCTCTCTCTCTCTCTCTCTCTCTCTCTCTCTCTCTCTCTCTCTCTCTCTCTCTCTCTCTCTCTCTCTCTCTCTCTCTCTCTCTCTCTCTCTCTCTCTCTCTCTCTCTCTCTCTCTCGCAGATTTTCTGGCAGATACCCCGGCATATTGAGAGGACAAGAGAGTTGTCATAAATCAGTGTACCGGTACATATACACCATAACATAGGCTAAGCAAAACTTTGTTTTGCCATATCTTGCATGAGTACTACCATGAGTATGAGCATAACAACTGTGGCACTTTCAAACAACAACGATTAAAGAAAAAAGGCCACTTTGTGTGGCCTAGTACAAGGTGTGTTGTCACGATAAATGTACCCTCTTGATATGCATCCTGCATAACAATCAGACCTGTGTATCCGTCTATCTGTTAACAACATCCATGTGTTGTGTTTATTGGGTCAAGGTAATACCTTGCTTTGTCCTTCGTTTTCATTAGCATATTAGCTAGCCATCGCCCTGTAGCCATAGAATGCATTATGCAACGCACCTGCATTACCACCGGGTGTGTGTAGTCTACGCGACTGTAAGCACAGCCAGTGTGTTTGTGTTTACCGTACATCAATGTACCAGAACGCTCTTCCCCCGAGCGTGGAGCCAACAGTTTCTCCGGTCGGACAGTACAACATGAGACGTAGGGGGAGTGGGAGTTTGCCCGCAGCAAAGTGTTTTTTTGCTGCTTACTTGGAAGCCCTCATGTTCCCGAGTTCCACAGCCGCAGAGTTTACCAGCCAGCCCTGGCCGGTTAGAAGGAAAGCGCTTGTGGAAAATCGCAAAAAATGCAGTAGGATGTCAGAGAGTAGTAAATTCCTGAAGGATCCAGTCGCCTGCTGCAGAATTCTGAACCGAAACACGGTCGATGGGAGGTTTTGACTTTCGACTGCTAATAATAAAGATGCCTGTTTGTGAAGAAGGCCATCTAGAAAACTCTGTAAACGTTGAATGTGTTGATATCAGAATCAAAGTGATATCATTCACAGTGCATCTGATGCCTGAAGTGTTCTATTCAAGAAAAAACTAGCAAACTGGCAAATAGGCACGATTTATTGCTCTAGAGGGGAAAAATGTGCGACATGGCAGTTGGGTTATAATGATCCAACATGACCGCTGTGCGCTGTTTAGTAGTCAGTAGATCAGAAACGGTTTGCCCAAGCACCCACTATGGGCTGGCTTATCTGCCATTATTTTCCTCCTTCCACAACAAACCATAAAATCATTCCCGGAAAATATGAATCCATGTTTGGTAAACAACAAGAGCAGAGCTGGATGGTGGATCGTCCCTGAAGTTTGAGCAGCTGAGAGGTGACCTACGGTGTGATTTCATTCCAGCCAATCAGGCGCTAGGAACTAACAAGACCGTATTAATGAAGAGTTGGGATGCCTGATGTTTTCATGAAGAATATCAAAAGATATTGAGACAATATGATTTTATACGATTTTCTTATGTTTTTTATTTTGGAATTAAAGCTATAAACAAATAAAGCTGCGTCATACAGTATATTAAAGCAGCACTATAATTCTCGGGAACCCTAATTTCAGTTTGAAATTATTTGAAATGATACGTTATAAATGTAACCCAATTGGTAATTTGAACTGCGTGGTTACATAAAAGGCAGGTGCTAAACACAACGTCCTCTTCACTCGCAATAATCACATCTGTGTAGAACATCGCATTAGGTTTTTCCCAATATGGATCTCCTTGGGCAAACCTGATTCAGATGGAATTCCTTCTGTGAAGAAACCTCCCAATTCGAAATACCTTGGAATTAACCCAAGGGCAACAGTTAGAGATAACCTAACCAAAGTCATAACTGCACTGAAAAAGTTACCCAGTGCAGCTTTAACTCGGGCCATGTGCCCAGGCTGGAACCATTTAAGGGTTACTGGGGCTGCTCTGCACTTTCCGGAGTTAGATAAGCCAGCACTGCAGACAAGCGCTCACTGATTAGACACTCAAGGTCTTCGCTCTGCTTCTGCCTGCTGCTATCCCCCCGCTCCGGCTCGTCAAGACCAAATCCCAGGGGAAAAAACGTTCTTTTATCCTGGGAGTCTGAAGGCCGTGAAGACACTATTCCTGTTGCAGTCCTCTGAGCTCGCAGAGGCTGTCCCACCCGACGTATAGAGTGGAAGCTGTGGCAGTGGATACACAACACTTGATATAGTGGTCATGTGTTGTGAAATCCAGGCCTCGCTTCCTGGCTTCCAGCTCATGAAGGTTTTCCTTCCATCTGACTATTTATACTTGGCCGCTGGGGCGCTGTGTGTGAGGCATGTGTGTGTGTGTGCGTGCGTGTGAGTGTGTGTGCGTGTGAGTGTGTTTGCATGTGCGCGTGAGTTTGCATGTGTGTGAGTGTGTGTGTGTGTGCGCTTGCATGTGTGAGTGTGTGCGCTTGCATGTGTATGTGTGTGCATAAGTGTGTGTGTGTGTGTCAGTGGGTGGGCTTCGGGGGTCCACGAAGCAGGGGCTGGAAATACCCGGGCCTGGCGCCACATAAGTGGAGTTACATAGGTACCGGAGTGCGGGGCAGATGGGTCGCGGGGATTAAGGAGACTTCGTCAGCGCCCGTATTATGACAACCGAGCGTGCGATACACAGTGTTTGGGCCAGCATTAACACCCAGTGGCCGACGTTCACACTCTGTTGACACATCGGGGGGGCTTTACAGGTTATGCATGGCCCAGCAGTACAGAAAAAGGAGAGTTGTCCCGAAATAAAACGGGATCAAATCAGCCTGGAATTGAGAGCTGACGCGACATTCCGTTGCAGACGTTGAGACAGGTAGCGCTGATTGGTTTTGCGTTTTGTTCGTATCGGAGATGACAAACCGGGTATGAGGGGACGATGGGTATTGAGGCAAATTTTTACACAGGCAGTGCACAAAATACTGAAGGGGTTTGAAGTGGGGACAGAGTGGATCTTGTTGCCCAGGCAATGAGACCGCTGCCACTGCCAGAAGGTGTGCAAGATGACACGTAACCTTTTCCAGAGGTACACACCATATTACTGTGCTGCGTGATCAATCACCCAAGGCCAAACCGTGTACCGTTACAGAGGCTGTGTGTCATCAGGGGGAGTCGACTGGTGGGGTGAGGGTTGGAACCCCGGCTAAATGGTTCCTGGTTCTATTCCACGGTCTAAATGTCGACGTCCTTGGGCAAGAGGCCTCTCCCATACTTGCTCAAGAGTGACATAAAAAATAAAGATTTGCTAACTCGAATTTCGTTTGGAAGTGCCTGCTGAGCAACGTGAATAACTCAAGAGGTTAATATCTGGACTCGTGCGCGCGTCCGTGGCCGAGAATCAAAAACCGAAGTCAGGACGTCACCGCGCGGCCTGTCCCAGCCGGCGACGACAGACACGGCCCCCCGCGAGCAGGTCCACGCACGTACGCAGCGGGGCGCTGGAACTGGGACAGCGCGCCATTCAGGGGCGGTGTTGCCAGATTGGGCCCGATTTCCCGCCCAATCTGGCAACACTGTTCAGAGGCAAGAGGTGTTGTGGGAACTGAGGTGCCAGTGTGCTGCCGGGCTGCAGAGGTTCTGACGGGCTCTGTTCACCGACTGACTGGCCCACGGTGCAGGCCAGTGGCCCTCTAATCTAATAAGGGCCGAACATTGAGAGTAAGTTCTCTCTATGTTTACGATCGCCATAACCGCTGCCCGTTCCCCCTCTCTCTCTGTGTGTGTGTGTGTGTCAGACTTGGGAGGGTTAGACTTGATTTTCTCTCTCTCTACCTGTGGCGCCCATGCAAATGACCCGCAGTGGAGGAAAACACTTGTGTCGTATCTCCTAAGTGCGGAAATCGACCCGAGGGTTAGTTAAGATCCTCGCTGGAGACTGAGTCTGTGTTTAGTCTGTACACAGAGCGGCCTCAGATGGGCAGTTACCTGCATTCAGTGACGCACGTCAACTCCGCTTCTAATTAATCCGAAACTAATTCATAAGAACCAAACCTGAACAAGAACATATAATGTTCTGAACTTGTTTCCTAGAATTTCCAAAAGGGCTGTTTTACGCTGTTTTGACCGTATTCCACAATGAGCTGTAGTTTATAACCATTGCCATACCATTATCAAGGGTTTTATAATACATCTTGCATATTTACATACCAAATAACCATAAACTACAACTTTCGAAAAAAAAAATCACGAACTGTTAACAAAGAATAAAGGTTTGAAAACGTTTTTTAAAGGGTTTCAAAGTAAAATGCTGCTGCCATTTTTGTCATACCATTTTCTCTTTTTCGTCTTGCATGTTCAGAGGGTTTTCTTGTACTACAATCGCCAAATAAAGCTCAGCAGAATGCTTTATAAGGACTGGAGAGTAGCGAACAAACGATGTTTGTATTTGCTCTAAGTGTGTGCAACACAGAGTGTGTCCGGAAGGAATTACATGAGTGAGGGACTGCCTTATCTGATGTCCGCTTCGACCAATGAGTCGAACAGTTTGGCTGACCTCCGGTGATCACAGTCAGAGGCACGTTGACAGACTGTACAGGAAGTTCTGAGTTGTGCCTGTGGTTCTGTTTGTGAATGTGTCTCTGCATGTGCAGTGTGTGTGTGTGTGTGTGTGTGTGTGTGTGTGTGTGTGTGTGTGTGTGTGTGTGTGTGTGTGTGTGTGTGTGTGTGTGTGTGTGTGTGTGTGTGTGTGTGTGTGTGTGGTGTAACAGCGGGGAACAAAAGATCAACCTGCTGCCTGTAAATTATATCACCGGAATGTGAGCGAGATATGTGTGTTAAAAAGAACCACAATTTGCCCTTGAGAGAGAACCAGAGAGCGGATCACAAGACTGCTCCAACACCCCTAGGTGGGCCCTCCCGCAGAGTTCTCACTGGTGTCACCCACAGGAGGAAAACAAGACGCTGAACGAGAACAGGGTTGGTTACGTTCGTTAGGCGTGTGGCGCGCGCGCACACACACACACACACACACACACACACACACACACACACACACACACACACACACACACACACACACACACACACACACACACACACACACACACACACAGTTTTTGATTCCAGTCATACAAAAGCCGTGACGATTGTGGGATTCAAATTTTTTCGGGATGGTGCAAATCAAAAGATTCGCCACGTTTACAACCATTGTCTCGTCTTCCGGTGTATAACTTGTAGGTTTTCATTTGACAAAATTGAAGGCTGCCGCATAAACACACAAGAAAACCATTTGGGATATTACGCTTTTGTCCACACACATGATTGAAAAAGGCCTGTGTACACAATGGCTCAGCGGCGGCGCCTGAGTTTAATTAACGAGAGTAATGTGGTACACGCGGCGCCTGTGTTTTATCACGCCAGTCCCCACATGTATATGCAGAGGGACATTAGAGTGAGTGTTCTCTGTGTTTGTACAGTGGGCAGGAGCCATAAAGGCCACTCTGACGGGGGCCACAGTGACGTCTTAAAGGGGAAGTTCACCCAAAATCGTTTTATGGCCGTTGTGTCTTTTTCCCCATTACCCAAATCAATCCTAGGTTCCTGCAACGCAGTTGAAGTGAACTTCCTGCTGGTCTCCGAACTTAAGCCTTCTCTATTCCTGTGATGTCGAAGCGCCTTTCCGGGGGATTCTGGATGGCTAGGGAGTAATAATCGTTCAATAAATGAATAGATGGAAAAAAAATGCAGAGAAAACTAATGAGGCTGGGTGTGGGCTGATAAGACTAGAATGCTTGGGGAGCTTCTTGTTTTTATCTTGCTCTGCCTCTTAAGGCTCAGTCAGGACGGACAGACAGGGTAAATGGTGCCGCGCCAGGACAGATAACCACTAGCAAACACAACCGCAGCTAACTGGGAGGAGGGAGGAGGGGGGAGGCGGGAGGGGGGAGGGGGGAGGCGGGAGGGAGGTGGTTCTGGTTAACAACGCGAGGCCGTGCATGCAGCATCTCATGGGAAGGAAAGAGAAGATTATAAATGTACACGCACAAACTAAACCACATGCGCGCACACGCACAGAAAAGGACACACACATAGGCCGAACCCACCTCTGAACACTGGAGAACTCACTTGACTACATTAAAGCGACGTGTTTACATACAGAGAGCTATTTTGAGAGCAGGGGTCGGTGCTTGGGCTGTGAAGAGAGATCCGAAACGGAAGGTCTGGCAGATAGATCTCACAAGGACTGGGGTCGTGGTGTTTATGGGTAGGCTGAGAAAATACACCATCTGTGTTTGCTGTTGTGTTGGGGAATCCGAGGTGTGAGAACCCCCCCCCCCCCCAACCCAAAGAAACATGTACACAACAAGGGTCCCGGGCCGGCCCCTGAAAGGTTTCCCCCCTTTCCAAGATCTGTCCTGCTCAATTTGTCACCAGGACTACCTGGGCACTCTGGGCCTGTTGACACTCACAACATGGTGATCAGGACACACACACACACACACACACACACACACACACACACACACACACACACACACACACACACACACACACACACACACACACACACACACACAGTCTCTGTGTCCATGGTCTGTTGGTTAGATGGATCAACATGGCTATACTGTCGGGGTTCTAGTTTGCTTCTCCGATTATATGACCCCTTGGCTCCACACTGCTGGGTCACAAGTTAGTTAGTACCTGAAGTCATTTAGGTATAAATACACCTTCTCACACACACACGCCAGACCTGAGCTGGTATATAAATGCACACACACACACACACACACACACACACACACACACACACACACACACACACAGCAGTGAATCAGATTGTACTATCAATGCCAAACACAAAATTCCTCCTTCCTATAAATACACCAAGCAGAGTGCTTTCCCCGATCTGTATTGACGGGTTTAAGTTTAGTTTTGTCATGTTGTGAAGTGGGGTGGTGGCTGAGGTTTAAGGGCACTTTTAAACACTGTTGTATATGCCGTCTATTTATAGGACAGTGGGATTAAGCATTTACTGTGGTTACAATTGGCATCGTTTGGGGCGGGGAGTAACCAGTTGTTTGAGTCTGTGTGGATGATGGTTGGTTCAAGCAGCCTCACCAGGTGGATTCTGATTGGACCCTGGGGCTGGGTGAGGTGAGGCTGCACACCTGTTGCACATCAAGCACTCAGTGTGAGCCAGTCAAACCATCCATCTCCCGACGCACTCGGAGAGAGATGTCCTATTTGGCAGTGCAGTACCTTTTGCATGCTCATTTACCTACAAACTCTACAATAAACTCGGTTTCAACACTACAACCCTGTATCCTTGTGTTTGGAGGAGCCCCAGTAAAAGTCACCCAGGTGGCGAGTCCAACCAGACACCGCCAGTAGAGGCTGCTTCGTCCAGCCATCAGCCACACACACTCCCCCAGTGGCACCAGTGTACTACCAGAAGAAAAGAGTAGTCATAACAACTATACTCTCAACCCATCACCCGGTTGAATGATCATAAACATTCAGCATTGTGTGTGACATAATCCCCCAAAAGAAATCTGTTTACCAGAAGACGACCTGTATGTGAATTCATGTTGGCCCATCAGTGTCCCGCTCCTGCATGGAGGAGTGATCACAGTGCAGGGCTTCCCGTAAACGACCATGAAGTCAGCGGTGGCCGTCGCCCGTGTGTGTGTGGCGCCTTCATCAAAACACAATAGCCCCGTTATGACCACTGGCACATGTGCGGGGAGTTTGTAAATCTGTTCTTCCACTGTGTGTTCCCATGCCTGGCTCGCGGGTCGGGCTTTAACAGTGCGGACGGGCAACCTCCACCAGAGAGGCTGGCTGCCCGGCGTTTTTGGCAGGACTAAAGGCCCGAAAAAAACGTCCTCCGTTTTTTGTCAAGCGAAAAATGAAACAGCACTTTGGTTCTGGCTGTTCTGAGCGGAGGTCAAAACTCCCGAGGCATTGCCGGTGGCCATGGTTGGCTTTCTTAAAATTTGTCGCCAAGTAGACTTGTAATGACGGCATTGGAAATACAAACAGTGGAGGGACTATGATATAACATAATCAGCGTGTAACTGCTATCAGAAAGGAGTCTGTTGTTTTAACCTCAATAAACTACACCCTGGGAAACATTGCCAGGCTTTTAATGGCCAACTTTGCAAACTCAGAAAATACAGATATAATAGTGGCAATTACTGCTTTATTATAATGCAAGCTACTCATTTTATTGAATTCTGTGCAGATGCACATTGTAAAGTACTGGCAGGACAATGGCAGGATAAAAGGATACAAGGAGAGCTTTTAAGTCATACGTATGTTTGTTAACGTTCTTATGATGAACTAAATGCCTTTATGGACTTGGAGGGCCAACACAATTAACAACACCAACTGAAACATCACAGCGGGACCACTGCTGTTCCACAGTAGCTGGAACATCCAACACAACTCACAAAAAGTGCACTGGTAAACACAACAATAACATCACGAAAAAGTACGCCAAGACTTGTAATTAAAGAAAAGGTCCAATCCTGTTCTGCAGCTATTGTACCTACGCGATGTAGAGTGAGACTTCGGAGGGTTAGACTTGATTCTCTCTCCCTCTCTCTCTCTCTTTCTCTCCCTCCCTCTCCCCCTCCCTCTCCCCCTCCCGGCACGGTCTCAAGTTAATGCAAAAACCAACAGACTCCACGTCACCGTGACGCCCCTGCCTGTGTTAATGTAATAAGTGTTTCACGGGGCTCCCTCTACCGCCTCTGTTCTTCCCGATGATATTCAGTCTAAAGCATGCTGTGCTAAAGGCATGGCTTCATTTGTTTAAGTCCATGGAGTCTTTGTGTATTTGTTTATTGGTCGGGGAGTCGGGGACGGTGCACAACATGGAAGGGACACGGGTATTATCGTGGGTTGCAGCCTCTTGCTTATTTCCATCCGCATCAGGGGACATGTTTAAACACACAACCTCTCCTGGGATTCCCATTGAGCGGAGGTACAGAAACGTGCGCAGGCGACATCGTGGCACACGGGGGGGCGCGCGCGACAATCCCGTATTAATGTGAGGACGCCTGATAACTCAAAATAATATGTTGTGCAGAAACGGCAGTGGATCATAAATGACGTTTTACAACGTTTGGACTAATCCCGCCTTATTAAATGGACATGTAAACACTGGGCAAATACCAGCTGGCCCGACTACTGGCCCAGCATGCAGCAGGGCACTCGTTAAACAGCACCCCTGGCCTCAGAGCGTGGGTGAAGTCATCGTTCTCCTCTCAACACCGCCCCCCCCTTTTGCTTTTTGTCCTCAAAACCAGGGACATCACACGCAGTCGAACAAGGAATGCTTTATAGATTGAGCGTAGCCAAACACTACGAATCAGCCCCCTGGACCCCGCTTCACGCACACGCACGCACACGCACACACGCACGGACTCATACGTTTGGTTCCAGGTGATGTCACTTGCTTGAGATGATACAGCAAGTGACATCACCTTGCATGATTTCAGCCCGTCAGGGAGATACACGGCAACAACGAGCCATGCGTTTGGTTAGAAATTGTTTTATTCCGGTGGTGTGGCTGCTCATCGGATGCTTGAAATGAAATGAGCAGTAAAGGGAAAAATGTTTCCTTGTCTTTGTCAATGAACTCAACTAACCCATTACATATAATACACAAAGCCCCCCCCCCCCTCTCTTTCTCTGCAGTAATTGTTAATAACCATATATTCAAATAAGGTAGACCAAAGCCACTTGCAGTTGGTCTAATGTACTGGACAGCTGTGTAGACCAGTTATACACCTCCAACGTGCACGTTAGAGAGTAAACAGACTCAAAACAGTGACTGTTTTTTCCCTCATGATAGTGGAAGGGAAGCCTTGAAAGCCATCTGGAAGAAACTGCGATCCAGTTCCCACTACACTTGGGGACCTGAAGCCTCTGGCAGCCACCTTGGTTCCATTTGGTTCTAAACGCTGGATGTCAGTGGGGATCTGATTGAATGCAGAATTGAGTTCCCCAAAACTGACCTAGAAGCAGTTCAGAACCATGGCGATGCGTTGGACCTACTACAAACTATTGGGATTGTTTAGGTGGTGCTGGCTCCTTCCTTGTGTTTAGGTTGTGCTAGCCCTACCTTGAAGGCCATCTAATGAGCACAAAACCTCACCTCCACCGGGGAAACACGACCAGACGACGCCTCATTAATGTTTAATGATCTGTAAACATCTCTGAATGCTGGGGCTATATAGAGTCTATATCTTGTGCACCTTTGGAGGGCTGCGTTGCTAGGAAGCTAACTCACTGGGGGGGATTAGCCTGTCTGGCGCAGTTTGGCATAATGCTAGGACTGAATCTAAACATGGAACACAAGGAAATCCTTGTTCAGTACGGCCTCCGTGTGCCAACTGCTCTCGTGTTAGCTAGCTTCTGATGCCGATTGGCTAACGTTAAGAATTGACTTCATTCTGACTGCATTAATAAAGTGTTTTTCTATCCTTTCTTTCCCACTCAAAGCTCTTTACAATTAGTGTGAAGCTCCTCGCGTTCAGCCATTCATGGAGGAATAGAGTGCCAGGTATAAGTTAGCTATTTGTACAGAGATTAAGGCACCTACATGTGTGTGCCTGTCATAAGGTGATGGGGAAACCTGTTCCAACACATATTATAATCAAACGACTCTCTTCACGTCGTTCTGTCTGGCGGATTGCACCTCGGGCGTTCGCCATACATCGTTAAACAGATGCTGCCTGATGAAAGCTAGTGTCTCCGTTTCGTTTGTTAGTTTAACTGAGCCGGTTCAGTAGGTACTCCCACGGTAGATTTCTGTGTTCATGGGGCTTCTGTAACCAAGCAGCCATCTTGGTTCAAACAGATAGCTGGGTGGTGGAACTGAAGGTGGAGTTCTACATCACCTTTCCCACCACCCAGCTAAGGTTTCTTAATCGTGTTGTTATTAGAGATTAGACAACTGAACTTGTTTCAACTGGTGAATGTGGTTGTTTTATGGGTCCCTTCAATGCAAACATTTGTCAAATGGGTGTTTCCCAAACTAAACCAACAGAAACTAGACCAACAGGGATTCAGGGAAGCAGTATATCAATTTTCAAAATAAATGACGTGGTCGCGCGCAGTAGACTAGGACATCCGTGATGATGCCTTGTCCTCTCACTCCAATCCACTTGTTAATGAGTGGAACATGCAAGGCCTCTTTAAAGTAATGTGTTTGTCAGTGTAAGAACTGTGACAGCTCCAGGCCTGCAAGTGAGAGTGACACACACACACACACACACACACACACACACACACACACACACACACACACACACACACACACACACACACACACACACACACACACACACACACACACACACACACACACACACACACACACACACACCTGTTGTTCATCCTGACAGGTGGGACAGCGTGGTACAGAGTGCCCTCCCCGTCCCTCCCCCCCACCTGTCCTGTGACACTTTCACCTCATGTGATCCACTGCTCTCAGCCTTCAAGAAACATATGTCCCCCTAATGTGTGTGCGTGCTTGTGCGTCAGTGTTTGTGTGTGTGCGTGCGCCGGCCCATATTAAACTATATATATACATACGTACATACCGGGTGGTGGAACGGGTGGCGCGCTAATCAAACTGGGTTAGTGGAGGCAAACCACTAACTAGGCCAACCGTGAGATAACAGAGGAGGACTTAACTCCCCTGACCTCACCTGACCACTCGCCAAGAAAACCGCGACGGACATGCGGCGGACAGAATAGCCAGCGTTCAGAGAAGACTTAACAGGCTTTACTCTGTAAACCCCTCCACGGTTCTAGAGCAGCGGAGCAGCTGTCAAGCAGGCTGTTTGACGCGAGCAGCCTGAGTCAAGCCTTTTCATAATCAGGGGTGTTATGGCTGTTGTGTATCCACGTGTCTTCACAGGGCTACCGTGTTACCGGGTGGCCTGGGAGAAGGGGGGGGGACTACGGTCCTCATGAGAAGCACCGACCTAAACCAGAATTCCCACACTGTAAGACTTTTCTTTAGGACGGGGGGGTTTGCGAGTGATACTCCATTTTTGCAATTTATGAGACGTTTTATACGGGGTATAAAGACGGTGGCGTCGGTTTAACGTGAGTGGGTGTAGGGGTGAGGAACCGTGGTTGGGGTCACCGCTTGTTGATTACAACAACAGAGATTACCGAGGCTCACAGCAGACTGAGAGAGTCGGAGTGGATTGTTGGAGGGATGGCCAAGTCAGCTGTGTGTGGGTGACACAAACCCAGTTCCAAGGTCGCGAAAAAGCAGATTATCCACCTCACAAAAGGCCTACTTTTGTGAGGTGGCCTGTAAGTAACCACTAGAGACAAATAGGCAGCAGTTTCCTTAACAAGCCTACGGCCAGACTATTTTCATACCGGAAACAATGATAAAGTGTACCTTAAATAGCATGTTATGCGCACATAATGTTATCTCAGAATAAAAACCATAATGAGGCCAAATTAACTAAATAAAAATAGCTCAATTAATGATTGTATGAATGTATTGAACCTGTTACTATCAGGCTATAGAAATAAATACAACAGGGCTCTACGTTGTCAAAGCCCAGATAAACAGGTCCTTCCCCACTCACCTGTAGCTCACACCACGCCACCTCCACCGTGGTCTCCGTGTCCAGCCCTTTATAGACGGTCTTGAACGAACCCCTTCCGATCTCGATGTTGAACTTGAGATATCTTCCATCGGGCGAAGTGGCCACAGCTTTGGTCTCGATCTCCTCTTTCTCATCCTGCTCCCTCTTGCTCTGGTAGGGGAGCCGCGACAGCACCTTGTGCGGTTTGCTGTGGGGGACGTGGAGTTCGGTGTCCGAGTCCGAGCTCGCATCCTGGGGGACGGAAGAGGAGGAGGCCGGGACGGAGGCCCAGGTGTCCGTGAGCAGGACAGCCTCCGAGGCTGCGCTGCAGTGGGGCGTGAGGGAGGC
Organism: Gadus macrocephalus; assembly: GCF_031168955.1. Classification (NCBI taxonomy): domain Eukaryota; kingdom Metazoa; phylum Chordata; class Actinopteri; order Gadiformes; family Gadidae; genus Gadus; species Gadus macrocephalus. The sequence goes on from NC_082399.1 coordinate 2,564,736, forward strand.
GACGGTGCAGATGCTCGAGGTTGGGGAGGGGGACGGTGACTTGGACGGGGACTTGGGCGAGTCGTCCGTCTTACCCGCCTCCTCCTCGGCCCGGGACTCTGGGAGCGACAGTATGTTCTCGGCGGACCATGACAGCGCCTTGGACAGGACCCCGCTGTACAGCGGGGAGTCGATGTCCATGGTGATTTTATGCAAGCCATAGGAGTTCCGCCGTGCACCTAGACCGTGGGGCATGAACACTGACACCCGGGACAGGCAGTCCCCCTCGGACATGTCCACCGACAGACCCGGGAAACCGCGTCCCGGTATTTCCATCTCGGCGCGCGACATTGTTTTAACGTCAGGGTCCCCTTTAATTGGACCCTAAAGACAACGGCGGGAACACAACGTTAATTAGTTAATTGATATTGACCCACTTCTTCCCGAGGAGGACACACGCGCCATTGTTGCACTTTAAGTCAATAGGCGACGACTATGGTTGTGTCAATGAAGATGGTGGTGTCAATCACTATTGTGATATCAATCACTCTGGTGTTATTAATCATAATGGGTTTATCAATGACTACAGTTGTGTTAATCACTATGGTGGCATTACACTACGGTGTTAATGGCCATGTCAGTGTTGTTAAGAGACTAGTCCGTCTACCTAGGTACTGATTCCTGCAATGTGATGAAAGCTAAAATAGTAGCCATTCAAATAGGCTGCAAACAAGAAGGCAACTTGTTGGAAAAACATACAAAACAGAAGCAAATAACACATACAAATAACACGCTACTTACTCGGTGCAGAAACGGAATCTCGAAACTTGTAATTAACACATGGTGGTCTTGAATAAAGTAATCCTCTCTCCCGCTGGCAGTGCTCGGTTATAAAGGTAACCTCTGGCAGCCGACTGTTATTATCAGCTGCGCCCCAGCGCCGCGCTAGAGCGCAGCGGAGCGCTCGGCTCCGCCCCTCTCGGTAACAAAAACGTGCGCCGCCCTGTCCGAGGAGGCGTTAATTACAACCCACCAACCCCCATTGACGTCAAAGTCGTTCCAAGTCCCGGACAAACTGTTATGATGTAGTTTTGTAACATTTTATGCTCAGCGATTCACAATCTGTGATATTATTTTATTGATAGAGGTGATTCAAAAACAAACATGGAGGATCGTTTAGAAGAGGTTATTGGGGTAACGCGTGTCCTTTCGACACGGGGGGGGGGGGTCCAGCCTTGTTGCAGCTGTTGTCACATCAAGATTTTGAGTTTTTACTGTAAACAGACTCTTCAAGTAAAATTTTTTGAGGGATTTGGTAGATTCCCAAGAATTATAACTTAAACCATTTCTTTTTTGACACACGTATGTTGATATAGCTTTTTTAAGGCGTTCAATTGCACAGTATTATCTTTAGCTCTTGTTTGTTAACTAGGTAATATGGACCAGTTTTGTAGCGTGATTTCTAGAAGACCGCGTAGTACAACATGCGTCCTGTAGATGGCGCAACATCAAAAAGACCCCTTTATCTCCAAGAGCGGTCGGCCCCCACCGGTCACACAAACGCACTCAGGGGACTTTATCAGCGAGCACACGGGGCTCCCCGGAGCTCAATCTGCGCCTCAGGAACCTGCCACATGATTAGGGCTGGCAGGGCTCCAACCCTGCTCAGATAAACTGGGTCATTCATAATATCAGAATTTTGAATTCGGCAGGAAAATGTGTTCTGGGAAAAAGGCACATGATATAATTTCATTAGAAACCTATCTGACTACCTAAGCTTCTGCATGCGTTGCCAAACAGAAGGGCGCTGTCAAAATGAGTAAATAGATTTCACTTTTAAAAATCTTGTCATCTTGTTGGCATATGTGCCACAACCACATGACATGTGTCAACCCAATTCATGCATGCATGATATTAAAAAGAAAAACTAAATTCAACCATAACCAGCATTAATCCAACTCAAAATACATTTTCTTCAGTCCATCCCACAGAACAAACAATTTGAAATTTCTTTATTTCCCCATAACAAAACAAATTTTGTTTGGCCAAGAAGCAGGTGGTGTAAGAGTTGGTTCTGTATTGTAACCACAGTGATCAGTACAGAAAAACAGAGCCAGCCTTCCACCCACCCCCTCATTTCCATGTTACTCCTCATCAGGGAGCAACACGTTTGAACACCTCGTGGTTTGGCCAAGTGTCGTCGTGGTGGAGCAGAGAAATAACCGCCCTTTTTAATGCATGTATTTATAATACCCACGTATTGGAAAGCAAACCCTGAAAACTACAACTACAATCATATTTACAAAGACAGAGGAAAGTTACAGCGGTGTAGGTAAGAAGTAATCCCAGTAACGGGTACACAGAACAGCACAGACTCCCCTGATGAGTCTGGTTGCATTTAAACTGGGACCCAGCGGGCTCGGCTGATGGTTACCTTGAACAGAGAGGTGCAACACCCTCACAAGTGCAACACATTTGCTGTAGCACCTCTTCTTCTTCTTCACAGAGATGGAGCCCTCATTTTGGTTGCCCTTCTGCGGCCCAGAAACGGCAACTTCCTGATGCAAATCATTTTTAAACCAGCATCCATTTGTTGGGGGGTATTTTTGGTGGATCTTGCATAACCCTAAGATGGCTCAACCGTCGTAGCGTCTTAAAACAAAGCGATAAAGGGCCGAGTTTGTGATGGCGGGAGGGGGGGGGGGGGTTCTCTCAGAAGAACTTGACACCCTTGCTGTCGTCCATGGTGATGAGCTCCGCCTTGCCGTCCGTCTGAAGGGCCTGCAAGGAACGCAGCAGTATCCACTCCTCAAGACCGTGGAATTCTTTGAAAACGGAAAAAAAGGACATTAAGCGTTTTACATAGTTTTACATAGTTCTCAGCAAATCATACCGTGAGGTCAGTGTCTCAAATGTTTATGATTGATGATCATCCTTTAAAAGGGGGCTGGAATGGGAGAAGGGGTCTCCTTCACAGACACCTGTCACTGCATTCCTGCCCGATCAGCCTCATTCCCTCCCTGTTGTTATCCTTCTGTTTACACTGTCGTGATGTGATGGTTTTCTGTAAATGTCTCCGGTTAGCCTCGTGAGACCACGAGATCTCTTGACTTCATGTTCTGTTTCTCTCTGCAGATCGCTCTGCCCCCGATTTCACGCTGAAAGCCTTTTTCTAAAAAAATGTAAACTTGTCACAACCCATCAGTTCTCTCTGAGAGAGAGAGAGAGAGAGAGAGAGAGAGAGAGAGAGAGAGAGAGAGAGAGAGAGAGAGAGAGAGAGAGAGAGAGAGAGAGAGAGAGAGAGAGTTTTATCTAAAATAGAGTGAATAACGATGTTAAAAGTCAACAGTTCTGAATGACGTGCATAGTTTGATAAAAAGTCAATCATTTTAATTAATCAATTCTTTGATAAGGTAATCAGTCTGTGTATTATGTAAAGCACACTAAATTGCATTTGCCTGCCGGAAAGGCGCTCTATGAATAAAGTTTGATTTTTGAATTGGGATATGGGAACACACCTTCGCCCTCAGTGTCATCCCCGTTGGACAGCTCGTAAAGTGTAAACACGGAGTTGATCATGCCGACTTTGGAGACCTAGAGGTTCAAAGGGAGAACACAGAGATGGCATACATTTAACAATGATAGTATTATTTTGGCAGTGCAGAGAGGCAATGATATTATAGAGGCTCAATAAAGATAATGTCAGTACAAACGGGGATTAGCTCGTAAAATCTCTTGCTAGTATAAGGAAGGACAACAATAAGATACCGGGACAATCAACCGATTTAACACATTGAGGTTCCCATTGGGATAGAGTATTAAAGAGTTATTATCTATGGTAAAACAACTTACCAACGACGTCTAACGTCTGATTATTTTCTAGAAGTGGGAAAGTCTTTCCCACTCAGCCAAAGGCTCAATGTGTAAATAGGTGTAATGCCCCTTTAAGATAATCGTTTATTAATGATAGCTTTCACAATAACATTCACATATTTCTGATTAAGATGATGGAAACAAACAGCTGAAGCAATGGACTCCTTATCCGTCTTCAGTTCTCCAAAAATATAAGGATATGACAATGTTAGCAACGCAGTACTCTCACTGTCTTTTGATTGATAATAATTGATACTAGATTAATAATAATCTAAAGTGTGATGGCAGACGAACTCTGATTCTGGGTGAACGGTCTGGGTGAACATGTTGCTGATTCAGGGAGCAGTAAACACTGGTTTATTTAACTGTTTATTTACAGTGAACACAAACTCCCCGGGCGCCACCCCTCGCCTTAACGGATCCAGAGTGTATCCGATACGGGTGAACACGTCTGATACAGCTCATCTCCGGCTGTGTGTAGCATGTGTGTAAGAAAGAATATATATATTCAATCCGACATCGTGTAAATGACTATCCCCTCCGGGGTATTAATCAAGTTGTTGTTTATGTTATTTATGTGTAAAATAGCCACTGTAGAAATACATTAAACGCCCCTTATGAAAGCTTTCAGCCAGTCGCAAAATAAATTATTTTCGGGAAGACGTCTCCATAACGAAACACGAAGCAAGCATGGCGTAAACCCCGTCCCTATTCCATTTTTTGTTTCCGGCCCAAGTCGCTGTTCCGTCTCCCCCCAGAGGTTCTGATGTCACATAGTAGGACTGCTGATTCCCAGATATACAATGCGGTAAATCAATTATATTGAAAGTTAGCGAGGGTATTTCAAAATGTCAAACGCATTACCATCTAGTTTTTGATTTCTTTGGACAACGTAACCCCGGTAAACCCGGGCTGAGGACAGGAGTGTCCCGGTACATGGAGTGATCACGTTTGGGGCCGATGACTCACCCATTGGTAGATCAGCTTCCCCCACTCCTCCGGCCGTCTCCACATCACTAAACACCGAGACTTGTTTTTGTCCAGCCAGTCCAGGTTGCCTACAGTGGCAGGACGGTCCAGAAAACAAACAAACCATCAACGCCACCATCGTTCAGTCACTGTTGAGGTAATACGACACCACAGGGCTTCCAGAACGCAGGCCGTCGTCGGAATAGTCACCTTTTTTTCTGAGTTCCTCAAAGACAACTTGGATCGCTTCCGTTGATAGTTTTCCTGTGACTTTAGTTAAGGTCGGAAAGTTTTCTTGTCGGGCGACATTAATAGTCAACCGACGGATTCTAAAGACTCAACATTACTATATGCTAATTTTGAATAGTTATACTATTTTAACCGTGCACATGTCTTTTAAGACAGGATTGATGTTTTCAGAGGGACACAACAGGACCAATCACATGCCACATGTCCATTGACACACCAGCCATCAGTAGCCAATCAAATCAGCTAATTAATCAGCAAGTCTTCCCCAAAGTACAACCTTCATTCAAACAATATAAATTTGAATAAAGACTTAATTCCCTTAAAACACCCTAATATACTTAGGTTTATTTGTTGCATCCATGCTCATTGAGAACAGTGCAAGCCAATTATTCAGGCACCAAGTGGTCCAATCCCCATTCATGGAGAAAAAAAAAACGGAATCGTTCTAATCAATCGTCTTTGCAAAGCGTCTGCAAGGATACGTTCTATCTTCTTGTTATTGAACACGGGGCTCTCCTGAGATTCCATGACGTCCAGGGTGTAGAGTTTGTGGTGTCGGCAGTAAGCCAGCGCCAGCGAGCACCACGCCGCCAGCTGCTTCTGTCTGGTGTCAACATTAGGCTGTAATCTGTCCACAGGAGAAAGAGTTTCCCCTTCATTCTCTCGTCACAAATGATTACACGGATCTTGTTGCAAGCACGGTATTAGATAAGCACTGATTTAGAGATGGGTCTTTTGCATTATATTAAAGGCAATCTGTTTAGTGGCTTGGAAATACTTTGTAATCATTCAGCAAGTGATCAAGTTCACACTGACCGATAGGTTTGGTATTATTATTATTGTACAATTACTTAGGTTCTAGGTTTATGACTTATAATATTTATCCAATGTTGTTGCTCTCATATAAAACTATGAATTATATCAATGTGTCTCTTAATTTACCACTACAATAGATGTAGTGATTACAATGTACAATGTTTTAGATCTTAGTTGTCAACTTTAATAGATAGCTGTATGCATAAACTATCCAATAGAAAGTTAGATCAGTTACAACAATAATAACGTTAGATACCAGATACTAGGGCTGAGATTCACTTCCGTAGCATAATTTAGCCTTGAGCTAGCTCTCAGACCAACACGGAATGCATGTTCATAACAAACTGATAAACTGTAAGCGTTTAAATACGTGACTTTATATTGCTAATTAAAAAAAAGACTCACGTAAAAAACGGAGGGAAGTTATACTGCCAGGGCCACTCGAAACTCATCGCAGAGATGGATTGCAGTTCCACTTTTCCCAGCCGACAGCTCCCGGAAGTGTCCCGCCTCCAAATGATTCCGACCATGGACCGGGTTCCGGTTTGCAAGCAGGCGCTCCGTTGATGTGTCACACTTGTGAATACGGTAGCTTCATTTTCTTTTTCTTTTCCCCTCGCAAACCCGACACAATGGTGTGTATTACTGCCACCTACTGTCGACCAAGATAATGCACATTTAGGACCAGACGTGGGAGATACAAATGAATAAAATGAAAAATAAAGATATAATAATATCAGTATTTGCCCAAACCAAAGCATGCACACTTTTTATTATGACATCCGGCTTAGTTGTTCTCAAAGACTGAAAGTCACTTTTATGACTAGACTGATTTTCTCCAAGGAGAGATTTTGTGGAAAATGTAATAAACCCCATTTCTCCTTAATACGATAAACATATTTTTCCTGATTTGTACAACATATCTCCTGCATTTGAATAACACACGTTTGACACTTTCTTATGCTCCACATACATACGTCATACCATCCAGATGTTTCCTTACTAGATAGAGCCCCATTCCTAAAGCCCACTGCCCCGATCTCATTCTAGTGTACAACACCTCCTCCCTTCAGTTTTTTTTCCTGGCACTTCCCTCCGTCTCCCATTTATCTTTCCCGGGATTTGGAAACAATGCCTTCCTATCTCTTCCCATCACTTCAGACAGTGCAGCTTTAGCTGTCCCTTCTGCCATTTTGTTTCCTACCACCCCTCAATCGAATAAATTCCATGGGTTATTTATTTATTTTAAACATCACAAATATAATGAAACAGCGTATGAAGCTAGGTAGTTATGATTACAAATTATTTATTGTAATATAATCATTTTCCATCGGGATGAATAAAGTACTCAAATAATAAAGTACTTAAATATATTTTATTCAGTTATTTGAAAGAATAATCACAATTTATTTGTACAAAGTTATTCTTTATTAAAGAGAAGTCTGGGCATCGGCTGCTTCGTCAGCAACTCTATGCTCCCTATTTGTATTTACAGGCACACATCTCTTATATGATCGAGCTTATCTCATTATAGTCCAGGTATCTCCCTGGTTTTACTTACAGACTTTTCAAAAAGGTAACAGTATGTTATGCTATAGTCATTATACAAAGCCCATACAGCAGGATATAGAAAGACGAACCATCCATTCAAGAGGAATCTAGACGCTGAAGAGTAGGCTTTGTCAATGTATAATTCACAGCTGTTTTAATATTTTATACATTACTATATTACAATAATAGTTCTAATATGAGAAAATGAGAATAGAAGACCAAACGACCACCATATCAAATATACACTCACTTCAGATCCATGCCAACATTAAAAAGTAATCTTTAGATTTAAGACAAACAGAAAGACAGACAAAAAGAAACATGGACGCATTTGTTTGATCCTTTGACAACAACTTAATATTATTGCATCTTTCCAGGGCACAGTGAGATTCTATAGATGCTCCATTACAAGGCAGTATTAATATTATAACACATTAATGCGGACTACAGCGAAACAGCAGCCCGCCCGTCGCCCTGCGGGAGTGACGGGCGGGGCAGAGAGTCGCTTGGTCTGTGGGAAGCTGAAAGAGGGACAGCGAAGCCTAACGCTCCTCCACCACCTTGCTCAGAGATTAGAAACAGAGACCCCCCCCCCCCCCCCCTCTCCAATGTGAACGATGTTTCTGTTTTCCAATCCTAAAATACTGCATAAAAATGTGTATTTCTTCAAAATAGTGCGAGCCTTTAAAAGGAAAGCAAGACCGGGGTCCGAAAACGTTAGTCCCTACTGTCATGGCCCCCGGCTGTTTATATAATATCTATTAACATCGCAGGTGTCACTCGCTTTCCTGCCGCTAAACAAAGTGATGCTCAGGTTTCACGTGTCAAAGTGTTTGCCGTGTTCCGCCGGCAAACACTTTGTTTGCAGTGTTCTCCCCCCCCCCCCCACCGGGGTCATTGTTCCCCTAGCTGAAGATGGTCTCATATTCGTTGAGGACGAGCTCCACAATCTGGTTCTGGAACACCATGTGCATGGCGATGTTGGCCGACTCCACCTCCGGCCGCAGCAGGGTGGGCCCGAACACGATGGCCACGTTCTGCACCGTCATCCTGTTGTCGTTTCCGTATTTGATGACCCTGAGGAACGTAGGGGTTAAAGCCTGAGTGAACGCGCTGATTCACAGCCACTTACCAAGGGAGTTATCTTTCTCCGTTCCTTATCGGTTCAATGTCCAATATAAATATTTGGCCTGTTAAGCCCTTTGAGACTGTAATGGTTATTAAGGGCTATACAAATACAATTTAATTTAGTTGAATATTAGGAAAATACACAACATCTACAAGCATTCTAACACACAGTTACTACACGTATAGTAACTAAGTCACGTGGAACATTATAAAACGGTCCGATGTACCTGTGCAAATGGCCGAACAGGAGTTTCATGGTATCGTGGTTCGGTAGAGGAAGGGACTTGACCAAATCCCTCATGTAAGACACTTTTGCGTTGTAATCGTTTGACTCTAGAAAGAGCGAGGGAGAAAACATTCCATGTTAGAACAGTGAGATAAAACTCACTCATATCCCTTCACACAAAGGTGATAAATGTAATCCATAGAAAAGCCTAGTGAGGGTACAGCTTTGTGAACTCTGCCATGACTGCCTGAACAAACTCACTACCTGACTCATTTTCTGCAGAGTGTGTTAATGTGATGCTGTGTCGTTTATGTCATTAAAGTTCTATATGATGCACACAGATGGCATTTAATTGTCTCTCTGGAGGACAACAGTAATCTAACCTAATCTAAATTAACATAATTAAACTATATGAAACCATGACTCGACAATGACAGAAAGAATTGGCAATATATGTAGAAATATTCAGGTGACATGGCTTCAGGTAAATGAACAGAGGAATCCGGCTTACTGATGGCTGCAATGAAACCGTTGAAGTGGCTGAAAGGAAACAGGGGTTCCGGAAGCTCTCGGAAAAATAATTTCAATGCTCCGGTGATGACATGAACGTCTTCCCACTGGCCGTCTTCCAGGTCAAGTTCCTCTGTTCAACACAGGAGTAGTTACCATTAGCACACACAAGGGGGCGCTGCTGTACTCGTTTAGTTCCTGTGCGGCGATGGAAAACCTTCTCTGACCAATTCGTAATAATTTTCGATATAAATTACATCAGATAAATGGGAATGCAATGGGAATAAAACATAGCAAAAACGCAAGAGTACTAGTCAGTAGTTCGACAGAGAAAATGAAGCATTTCACTGTACCATGATCAGCCTTGTAACGCAACTTCTGTATGACCGCTAGATTCCCACTGACTCTGTAGATGCCATCGATGTCCAAACCTGTCGAATCAACACCATCAGTCAATCACCGACGACAAAATAAAACACCCACCTCATGATAATGGTTGAATAATTGAAGAAGAAGGGAAAAAGTGCACCTCTCCTTTCTACAGCTCGAACACATTTCTCCACAAAGCTGGGGACTGTGGTCCTCTCTTGGGTGCACAGCGTGGCCAGGTGACAGCCAAACACGTTCTCTGCAAGGGGTCAGAGGTCAGAGGGCAGAGCCAATGAACCAACATATACTCAACATGTTTAACACCTTGTGTGCATGGGCTCAGAGGTCAGAGAGCAGAGCCATTGAACCAACATACTCAACATGTTCAACACCTTGTGTGCATGGGATCAGAGTTCAAAGAGCAGAGCGATCAAAACCAACGTATACTCAAACATGTTCAACACCTTGTCTGTATGGGGTCAGAGAGTAGAGCGATTGAACCTTGAGTTTTTTGAATTTGAAAATACTTTATTCAAAGTGTATTTTAATATGCAGAGTGACGTAGGTCCCGCCCAGACGCGATTTGCTGATATGCGTTGCAAAATCTTTTGCAAAATCTTTTGCAATACCCTTTGCAAAATCTTCTGCACAGCGTTTTGCACAGTGAAACTTCATTTGAATTTTGCCACACACGGTGCGTGGCGAAGTGCATTGCAATCACGGGGGCGCTTTAGCTTTCCAATTTAAATAAAGGCTCTCAAAAAATGTGACAAAATGTTATTCTATTTTTATAGTTATAACTTTATCATATTGAATTGAGGATTTCATTGTAACTTTGCATGTTAAAATACTCTTTGAATAACGTGGTTTCAAATTACATTATTAAATTGCATAATGTCAGTTGCATAATGTAATGACTTATTGAATTGCAAATTGCATTGCCATTTGAATTTTGCTACATAAATGCTTCCATACATGTTCAACATCTTGCCAACATGGAGTCAGAGATTAGAGCGTTGTGCACCAGAATATACTACAACATGTTAAACACGTCCTTATGGGATTAGACAGCAGAGCGATGTGCACCAGAATATACTCAATGTTATGCATGTTGTCTGCATGGGATCAGAGAGAAGAGTGATGTGGCCCAGAACATACTCCAACATATTAAAGGGGAAACGTCCCCTTCTGCTACTTTCTAATAGAGAGTAGGCCTAACGCTTCATATACGTGGTCCTGTTGTGAATGAATCGCGGTCTCATATTGAACATCAACTCTTTCTTATTTTTCAGAATCGGACCAACGGAGAGCGCTAATCCTGCACCAATGACATCGCTGGTCTGACTCTACTGCACGACCTTGTATGAGCCCGAGCACGACGCGTCCCCTTTAAATCAAATAAAACATCTGAGGTGTGTTCGGAGTTTTCTCTGCGGCGTGGTGGGGAACAACACGTAAAGGATCGCCTGACATGGAAGACAAAGACGACCCACGATAGACAACCGCGAGTCCCCAGGCCAGGAAGCCCGGCCCCGTACCTCTGAAGTAGCCCTTCTCCTTCACAGACTGCAGCGTGGGCCGCTTCATGAGGAACTTGATGAGCTTGTTCCGGACCTTCTTCTGGTCCATCTCCTCGGGGACGGTGCTAGACGAGCTGGGCCGTGTGCCTGGAGAGACAACGGGCCAACGGTACTTCATCCATCCAGACAGTAGTCAAGGGAGCCAGTCAATAAAGCATCGGTCTGGTTGATTCAGTCGCTTATCAAGATCTTAAATTGTTCCATGAGTGCAACTTGGGCTGGGTAATAATTTAATGTTACCGTTTAGTGTCTTTGAATGGTACTGTTTTGTCATGAAATGAAGATATGGAATTTTATAGCCTGCGTTAATTACGATAAGAAGATATTCCCTTTAAATGGTGTTAACATGAGGTCAGACAACTAGCTTCAGTCTGATACATTAATACTTTAAACGTTTATACACTTCAATGTAATGACCCTCAGCTAGATATTGTATATACATAAGCATATTGTGATATTTATTGATTCCACAAGATCACTCTTTCCTCTTTATAGGACCTACGTGTCACACGCGTAATACAAAGTGAAGTGGTCCTTTGAAAGCAGCTTCAATGGCAGTGACTCACTTCTCCTATGCTTCTCCGTGGTGCCTCCCCGGTCCTCCCGGTTAATGTCCGCTATGCAGGGCTTCTCAAACAGCTCTCCTTCCTCCTCCTCTGAGTGGTGGTCCTGGTACTCCTAACACACACACACACACACACACACACACACACGCACACATACACACACCCACACACACACACAAATGACCCATGACGAATCATCCCAACATCACTATTACTGATATTTGAACAAAGCTAGAACTATTAAAGCTGCATTATGTACGTGTTCCCGATTGCAGCCTTTAGTGGATTGAGTTGTAACTACAGTTGTAGTTAAATATTATATAAAATACTATATAATATACAGAGAGAAAAAAAAGATTTTCTGATGGTCCAAAGTGGACCACAAAGATGAACCGAAAACAATTCCCTGTATAGATTGACTCTTGGATGGGCGCGTTTTATTCTTGAGAAACATTCTACTTCAGATATTTTTATGGAGTAAATAGCTGCATTAGGAAAGTGACACAGAGCAGGTTCGAAGTCTTATTCATTATTTGAACTGGACCAAACAAACACAGTTAGCAAGCACTGGTTGACCTTGGTGGTAAACACAGCCAATACAGTGTGGAAGGTTCCAATGAAGACTCGATGGAAGTACTCACAAGCTGTCGAATGGTGTCGCCCAGGACCTTGTGCCAGTCGTTGATGATGCCCTCGTTGTCGTACTGAACGAGGAACTCAACACCGTTCCGACCTTTTAACTGGCAAATAAAAGCGTAACAGGGAGCATTAATAAACCATTAATTAACGATACTTAAAGTAGTACTATGTAGCACTAGCATAGGGTTTAGGGGTAGTGGGTTAGTAAAGGATAGCTAGACCATTAGTTAACTGTTAATTAACTGTAAGTGAATGCTTATTACTGCATTAACTAATGCTAATGGCAATGTTATGTGCCCTTATTGTAAAGGGTTACCAATAAAAGAACAGAATATCGCAGCAATGAGGCTGCTTGTAAAGATGTTTTACTGGAACGTTTGGTATGCTGAAAGATCAAAGAGTTTAGTTTTCCCTTTCAGATCTCAAATGGTGCCAACATCAGAACAATGCCTCGTAAATGTTCCTTCTGAGCCCTCCATCCCATCTTCAGCTTCAAAGAGCTTCCCAAACCTAAAGTTATGACACCCCCCTCACCCCCGAAGAGCAAGAAATGAATTATCAAAGAGCAATCCTTAATTATCGAAGAATAATCCTTAATAATCAAAGCATGATCATTGGGAAGATACGCAGTAGAGGTTGCCATAATGGATATACATAATGGTATTATCAAAAATAAATATAAATAATATTAATCTGACAACATTCCATTAAATTAAATTCAGGGCCAGGGTTATGATAAATCTATGCGTTACGCTATCTTGTGCTATGGATTTTTGTTCCATTATAGCAAACAAGACAAATTCAAGTCTCACCTCTAAGACGTTCTTTTTGCTAGATTTCTCTCTGGAGGCCCAGCCAATCATGGCTCCCCGCAGGTCCACCGCAGCGTCTGGGACGATCTGATTGGTCTTGTTCTATGCGGAGCCAAAGATAGAGAGAACGTGGAAGAGAGTGAGAGTGAGAGTGGTTGAGAAGTAAAGGTAGAGAGATGAAGAGAGAGAGATTAGAATCGGCTACTTCTCCTGTGGTACGCATGCAAAAAAACTTTACAAGAAGCATAAATAAGCAGTTAGTTATATATAGAGAGTGAGGTAGAGAGGCAGAGGGAGGTAGTGAAAGAGAGACAGAGAGAGACAGAGAGAGACAGAGAGAGAGAAAGAGAGAGAGAGAGAGAGAGCCAGAGAGACAGACAGAGAGAGAGAGAGAGAGAGAGAGAGAGAGAGAGAGAGAGAGAGAGAGAGAGAGTGAGGTAGTGACAGAGAGAGAGACAGAGAGACACGGACAGACAGACAGACCCGCAGGCCGACAGACAGACAGACAGACAGACAGACAGAGGTTTCGATACACAAGAAGAAACTGTGAGTGGCGCATTCCAAAACACCAACCGTCTGATGTGAGACTTGACGGCCCTGTGAGTGTTCATGACCGGAGGGCTCGTCCCCCCCCCCCCTTCCTCCTCCCCCCTCCCACCTCCATCATGCATCCTCACAACACCGGATGAAAGGAGACTAAATCTGTCATCCACCCCACCCCCCTGCCCAGTCAAACACCCACACCGCATGTAACCACGACATGAGGAACCCCTGCCTGCTCTCACACAAACACACACCCCCACTCACAAACACACACATACATAGAGAAACATATACACACATACATGGACATGCAAATACACACAAATACACATATACGTAGACACGCAAATACACACACACACACACACCTCCTTAAGCAAGATAAAATGCATTGAACGCACTGACTGCATTGAAACAATCGACCGAATGTAAACATATAAAAGAGATAAATGTAAGGGCTGTGTGGTCACCAGTTTGGCTTTCACCAGTCCACACTAAATGCTCCTCTTCTTCGACAAGGTCCACCCTAAATAGAGAGACCTTTGTTCCTGTGATATAGTAAACAGCTATCCACACACACACACACACACACACACACACACACACACACACACACACACACACACACACACACACACACACACACACACACACACACACTCTGAGCACAGAGGGAGGGGCGGTCTCGTACCGAGGCTCCACTTGTGGTGGACTTGGGGTCTTTGTGGAAGGTTAACACCCCGCCGTGGAGGACTGTCCATGACTGGCACCAGTTCTTCCTGCAGAGAGAGATCCAGGAAGAAGGGGAGGGCAGTACCGGTAAATGATGGCCACTATGCATTGGGTCAACAGTGTTTATAGTTGTCAACAACGATAAGGGAGCCCAGATCGATCGGACACCAAACTTAAAATTAGGGATGCACCGAAAATCCGGCCACCGAAAATGGCCCAAAACATAGTTTTCCGTTTTTGGCCGAAGAAGTAAAAAGGCGGAAAAAAAACCCTGAACATTTCTATTTTTGATAATATCAGAAAATAAAAGCAACCAGTGTGGAATGAGCCGGGTGCGCACGTAAGTTTGTAAACAACTAAATGACAATACACAGAGATGAAGAAAGATCTGAGCGCGCCTGTTAAAATGAATGAATGAAATGAATGAAAAACAGCAAAAAACACATTCGTAGGAAAGGGTACTGGCACGTACCTAACAATTCAATTCAATTTGATTCTTTAGGTCTTGATTCGATATCGATTCGATTCGATATTGATCCAATTGCTTCGATATCGATTCAATAATACGTGCAGATGACAAAAATACCGAAATATTATTTAGAATTAACCATTTCAAAATGAATTAACCATTTCACTGTGCTTTAACTAGCAAAAAGGGAACACACCATTGTATAGTATTGTTCCTGAGCTAAACTTGCAGCATAAAAGTAATAATCATTACATGGACAAATGTAAAAGGGCATGTGTACATTTAGGCATACTCGCTTTTAGATAACAATGCATGCTTCTTTTTTTTTCTTCTTTTTTATGGAAATAATCGATTTCACAAATATTCTGAATCGAAATTGAATCGAGAACAAATAAATTGCAGTGCATTGATGAATCGATATTTCTACCCAGCCCTACACATTCGCTATTCGGTTTCGGCTTTCGGCCATCTGTTTCAGTGTATTCGGTTTCACTTTCGGCTAAGAATTTTAATTTCGGTGCATCCCTACTTAAAATGACCAACACACAGGTCACATGGGTGGAATGACTAAGACTTGGATAAACACAAACACACACCCACACACTAAAATATGTACTTTGAGTCCAACCAAGAATGCTTACACTGGTGTAATGTTACATACCTAACAGACTAGGGAAATAAATGAGTTGCTTACCTCACTTTTTTACCGTTCTCGGACACTTTAGTTTTGTTGAGAATCCCAGCTTTCTCCAGGTTCTGCACCTGAGGATTCAAACGACACAATGTGGTAGCTTAATATTGATGGTCACCAAAGTTAGCCAACCTATTCCAGTCAGCAGCAATGGAGTGGAGCACCAGCCATGCCATGTATGATGAGTCAATGGGATGGCATGCGTGTAAAAATACGATGAGATGCCCTTCAAAATATATAGCATGTGCTGCTAATTCATATCATGCCTTACTTTAACCAAAGGGACCAATTTATACATGCACCCACACACACACACACACACACACACACACACACGCGCGCGCATGCGCGCGTGTGTCGAAAGCTATTGTCTGTGGTATATGAAACAGGCAGGAAGGGGAATTTGGCAAGGATAGAGGGAATACGTGCTTTATCATCCCTGATGTCGTCACAACAGAAGAATAGTTTGCGGACTCAAGGAATGCTTTGTGCATCGCAGCACCAAAACAATAATTACACATAATAGTGTTATTAGTGTTATTATTTACACACACACATGTGTGGTGACATATCACTCACATACAATGCATGCTGGGAATGATGTGCCTTTAATGCACCGCCGCAGAATGAAGACACACAGTGAAAGCTACGCGATCCGTTCTCAACCTCTGGCTAGCATAGACGGAAGACACGGCTTCCTCTCTATGCTCCGCGCAGCTCAGAGGGAACCACTCAGAACCCAAAGAACCCACGGTACAACGTAGCCAGCGCCAGGTCAGATAGTAGGGATCTCTCCAGGGCCTGAACCCAATGCCCTTCAGACACACACACACACACACACACACACACACACACACACACACACACACACACACACACACACACACACAAAAAACATTCAGATAGCGGCATAGTATTCGTGGGCTACAATGAATGGGGACAGTTGTTTTTCTCGTTTTTTTGCGGCGCTGTTGATAATCCGGTGTAATTGGTGTCATCAGACCCAAATGCAGCAGATGGGGGGGGGGTTGTTGGCTGTGTGTGTGTGTGTGTGTGTGGCTGAGGGGTAAATGGTAGTGGGAGGAGCCTAAGCAGGACTCACATGGTGCTGGGTGTCCGGGGAGTGACCCGTACTCGAGGTGTCGCTGCCGTAGTCCGACATGTTCCTCCGGTGGCCCGGGAAAAACTTCTGTAGGGACGAAGGAAGGATGGAGGGAAGGAAGGAAGGAAGGAAGGAAAGAAGGAGAGAGAGACAGAGAGAGAGAGAGAGAGTTGTCATAGGTGTCATGGTTGTCACAGGTGTCATAGCGTCAAAAAGGTACATTTGTCTAAAACCTGCAGTGAAACTGTGTAAATGGGACTTGAAGTGAAGAGTGGGACACGGAGCAGCGCAGCACGCCCCTACAGCCAGACAGGTGACTGTTGACACGTGTGGTCTATCCGCTGACACGCTGCCCTGCCAACCAAACGCGGGGCGCGTGTGGTTTGGTAGACCAAACACAGGATGCTGACTGCGAGGTTACCCAGCGAGTGAGACAACACACACACAAAAGGGAGAGACAGAGAGAGAGAGAGAGAGAGAGAGAGAGAGAGAGAGAGAGAGAGAGAGAGAGAGAGAGACAGGAGAGTGCTAGAGAGAGCTTGAGAGAGATAGAGAGAAAGTTAGAGAGAGAGAGAGAGTGAGTGAGAGAGTGCAAGAGAGAGAGCTAGAGACAGCAGGATGACATCACCACTTTGTTGTGCTGTCTTATGCAGCGGTATGTCCTCGTTCCTATTTTGTATTAATTTGATTTGTGTGTGTGTCTTACTCGCCACTGCATCGCGGTATGGTAGGAATGGCTGCAGTAATAGAATAATAGCAGGGTTTATTCCCTCCACTGCACTGTATTTGGCCCTGGGATTCACTAAATACTGTGTGTTCACACATGTCTGTATCACTCGTCATCCTTCCTTTGGCATATAAGCTTCGGGCAATTGCTTTGCAGGGAGATATGCTTCCTGTCAGTTTAACCGAATGCAGTCCCGGCTGAAATCTGGGCGGGTCAGGTGTCATACACAGACTCACCCACGGTACTTGGGCCTGACTTAAGCCTCCACTTTCAACTGACACACCTTATGCATGTGCGTGTTTGTGTGTGAGAGGGAGGGAGGGGGAGAGAGAGAGAGAGAGAGAGAGAGAGAGAGAGAGAGAGAGAGAGAGAGAGCATGAGAGACACAGAGGACATAGATACAGAGAGAGAGAGAGAGAGAGAGAGAGAGAGAGAGAGAGAGAGAGAGAGAGAGAGAGAGAGAGAGAGAGATGGAGAGAGAGAGAGAGAGAGAGAGAGAGAGAGAGAGAGAGAGAGAGAGAGAGAGGGGGAGAGAGAGAGAGAGAGAGAGAGAGAGAGAGAGAGAGAGATAAAGGACGGAGTGATAGAGGGGGCGGGAAAGGGAGTACAGTGTGTGTGTGTGTGTGTGTGTGTGTGTGTGTGTGTGTGTGTGTGTGTGTGTGTGTGTGTGTGTGTGTGTGTGTGTGTGTGACTACCGACTAACAATTATAACACAGACATGTGACAAACCTCTGGCTGCTCGTTCAGAGAGTGCCTCTGTATTCGGTCCAGGTGTATTCAAACAAACTTGTAGTTATTCCAGTTTTGATCTGACGCATTGATCAATGCTCAGCCACAAATGGGAGTCGCGGCGTGACGCAATGTAAATATGTATCACAAATGTGTGCATTGACTTTTGTGTATAAGTGTGCTTCCTCAGCGATGTGTGTGCGTGTGAGGGAGGCCGTGTTTGGTGCAGCATACATGTCCCGGTCCGAATACACACAAACAAACAAACAAACAAACAAGCAAACATACCATAGCTTTGTGTGTCAATGCATGCCAGCAAGAAAGAAAGAAAGAAAGAAAGAAAGAAAGAAAGAAAGAAGAGAGAGAAGGAAAGAAAGAGAGAATGTCGGAGAGAGAGAGATATGAACGAGAGAGAGATAAGGCAAGAGAGAGAGAGAGAGAGAGATAGAGAGAGTATGAACGAGAGAGAGAGGGAGAGAGAAAATGACAATGAGAGATGAGAGAAGATGAGGGGGTGCATCAGAAAGGGGCTCACCTCTTCCTCTGGGGCCAGGCCGAGCTGCGGAGGACCCATGGTGTGCCTCCAGTTCTTCAAGACGCTGTCGGCCTCCACTCCATTCCCTACTTTGCCTACAAATACATGAGCCTGTGGGAAAATGAGGGAGAGGGAGGGAGAGGGAGCAGGAGGCAAATCGTACATGACTCTTCCTCACATTTCCAGCCCAGCTGCCATCACCTCCACCCTTCTCCAAGTACACAAGAAGAACCGCTGTTTATATTCTTCAAACTCAAAGCAATGTGAAGTTATGTTGCCGAATTTGTGTTTAAATTCAAACGATAACAGCAACAATCAGTCAGACACCTGTGCTGTCTTTCAGCGTCAGGTACCTAGTTGAACACGTCGCCTGGTCTTGAGCTCACTTAGACAATCTCTGTTTTGTCTGAGCTAATCTCATCCCACCCATTTTACTTGAATTGCGGACAGCAAGTGTGACAGTAGCGAATGCCGTCATTTCAAAACGCCTCTCCCCAACTCTGTGGAGCCGTCTCTACGCTCCAACAGGTCGCCTTGTTAATCCTGATTGTGTGGAGACAGTGGAGGCACTGCTTAGCACAGCCCACTATGAAGCTCACCACATTCACTAGAATGTTATGAACCCCACCAGGGGTGTCTTACCTCGGGTAGGTGCCACTGAGACTTGGAGCCGTCCCTCGTATAGTAGTAGGTCTGCCCGTGCTCGTCCAGAGACTTGATCCACTTTGGGGCAACAAGGAAAGACACATATCACACTTCCCATATTAGCACAACTTCTTAGTGCGCGCATCGTCCTTCTATAGCGGATCGACAGCAAATCCAACCGACAACTCAGTACCACAAAAGGTACACAAAAGGTTTCTTCATTTTTCAAATGGTTCTTTATGCAAGGGGAATGATATATATAGTAGCTATGCAGCCCCTATTTCTGCCAGACCCTCAGGCAAAAATCCTCAGTATACAGTACATGGGTTAACCTGGTGGTTTGGCTGTACGACAAGTCCCCCACTTTAATAGACCTCAGCAGGTCTTTAAAAAAACACTCATTCTCCAACAGGACTAAATATGAAGCGAAGAGTGAGAGTTCGGTGACTTGGGGTGAATTGGGTGGATTGTTATTGTAAAAGCCTTGGCTCTACGAAGATATATTCAGGAGGACTCAATGTAGGTCAAACGCTTTGCATTTCCCAAACAACGTTCAGGATAATCTTAAACTGGAAAACAATCTATGCTCGCATTTTACGAGCAAAACACTGTTGTACCATCACTGAGGGAACATCTGAGAAGCTAGTTAGCGTCTGTATAGCCCGGCCATGACGACATCGCTTAAAAAAAACACACTTTGAAACATCACGAGGTCGCCGCCGCCGTCAAAGTGGGCCGCACACAGCCAAGGCGTGCACCGCCAGCGGCACAGACATCCGATACATCTGGCACACAGGTCCCCGGGGGGCCCCCCCTATACCTGCTCCTGGGAGTGCTCGCTGGTGAAGACCCAGGTCCCGTCGGGGTCCACGCTGAGGGCCCAGCCAGCGGGGGCGCTGCGGTCGAGGGCCGCCCTGGGGAGGGAGGCCGGGGTCACGTGGCCGAGGGTGAACTCCTGGGGGAAGGAGGGGGAGTCCTCTGGGTCCTCCAGCACCTCCCCCAGAGGGTCTTCGGCGTAGTCCCCAGGGGGGTAGTCCTCCTCGGGGAAGGGAGGCTGAGGAGGGGGGGGGGGGGGGGAGGAGTTAGACGCAGCACCAAGAAGAAGGACGCTGTAAGCAATGGTGGATAACTTTGTATCGTCTCTACTCAATGTTTGTAGGTCTGCTAAATGTTGCTGATCCATGGGCTGATAACTCTTCTCAATGTTGGTGCCTGTACAACATGTTGCTGATTCTACTAAATGGGGTTACCTTTACTAAACTGTAGCCTCATGGCATAATTGCCTAGGTCAGGGCTATTCAACCTCCTTCACAAGTGGGCCAAAAAGGAAAACCACTGGTGGTTCATGGGCCACACATACAAAACTTATAATGTCAATTAATCGCTACAAGTAAATCGTACTTAAAGTAGTGTTAACTTAATATATATAGTACTGCTAAATGGAATAAACTTGTAAGACGCATTCCTTTCTTTTTCTAATTGCATCATTATAACAATTTTTGACCTTACATATTTTGGACATGCAACCTCTTGCGGGCCAGAAAATAAATAAGAAGGGCCGTATTCGGCCCGCGGACCGCTAGTTGAATAGGCCTGGCCTAGGTCATATTTTGGCTGATATCTAACCTAACTCTACTCCCCTGATGCTGCTAATTTCCTGTGCTTCATTGGCTATATCCTAAGCCAATCAGGGTGCTTCTTGAATTTGACGTTCTCAATCTGCATTGATAATCACCCTGCACTGCAAGTCATCTAGTTGACTCGGGCGTTTATTGATGCTAAATTCAAGATGAAACTTAAAATATGACTCTGGCAATTATGCTATAAGGCTACGGAAATGTTGCTGCCTCCACTAAAAGTTGCTACCTGTACTAAAGGTTGATCTTCCTAATCGTGGTCCCTCTGTTCAATTTGAATATATTGCTTTATTCAGTGTTGCGGATGGTATTTGCCTCCAAGCAGCTAACCCCTAAATACGTTGATGAATCTACTGCGCTGCTCGTCATCGTTTAAAGGAGGGCAGAACGCCTCCTCCTTCCCCTCCGCCTCGCAGAGGAACTGGGTCCCGGTTCCAATGTAGGTGCACCCGAGATAAATCCCATTAAAAACCAGACTTTATTCCCAGCCCCTCCCCTCCCCTCCCCTCCCCCCCCTCCCCCCTGGGGTGAGGCTAAAACAAGAGACAGGAGTCCGTGGCAAAGTAGAGCAGCCCTCCCTCACCAGCACGTCCTCAAAGGCCCTGTGGGGGTCGGTGGGGGAGGGGTAGGGGCTCAGGGGCTCGTCCCAGGACGTCTCCCCCGACATGGCGTTGTAGTAGTAGGGTTGGCCGCTGCTCGGGTCCACCAGCCGCTCCCAGTCGGGGGTCTGGGCGGGCGCCGCCGACGACGACGACGACGACGCGGCCGGCGACAGCAGCAGCAGCGGCGACGGCGGGTCCAGGGAGTACGGCTGCGGGGGCGGCGGCGGCGGCAGGGGGTCGGCGTCCGGGAGGAAGCCCGGCGGCAGGGGGTTGTCCCAGGTGGTCCGCCCGCTGGCGGGGTGGTAGTAGTAGTCCTGCCCGCTGTCCCGGTCGGTGTGCACCTCCCAGTCGGCGGGGTCCAGGAGCAGCGACGCGCGGCTGGCCGCGGGCAGCGCAGGCGGCGGTGGCTCCGAGGCGCTGCGGCGGAGTTGCGCTACGTTGACGTACACGGCCGAGGTCCTCTCATGGTCCTGCTGTAGGGGGGCCGCGAGCAGAGAGACCTCGGTCAGACGCCGCCGTTAGCACAATGCTACGTAGCTGGTTAGTGTGGGTGTGATTGTGGGTGAGTGTGTGTGTGTGTGTCTTTGTGTGTGTCTTTGTGTGTGTGTGTGTCTTTGTGAGTGAGTGTGTGTCTTTGTGAGTGAGTGAGTTTGTGATTGAGTGAGTGAGTGAGTGAGTGAGTGAGTGAGTGAGTGAGTGAGTGAGTGAGTGAGTGCATGCGTGTCAGAGAGAGCTTGTGTGTGTGTGTGTGTGTGTGTGTGTGTGTGTGTTGTGTTGTGTGGTGGTGTGCGTGCGTGCATGCGTGCGTGTGTGTTGTGTGTCAGAGAGAGCATGTGTGTGTTTTAGAGTGCAGGCATGCATGTCAGAGGGAGCATGTGTGTGTGTGTGTGTGTGTGTGTGTGTGTGTGTGTGTGTTGTTGTGGTATGCGTGCGTGTGTTGTGTGTCAGAGGGAGCACGTGTGTGCTTGCGTGCAGGCGTTTCCGTTCCGATGATGCGGAACCAAAGAATAGTTTTGCGGCCGTCCGTCAAGACCATGAAGGTGTCACAACTCTTTGAGCTTAACTGTCGACAACAACAGTGTGTGCTTTCAACTCGACACTAACACAATGGCGGCGCCTTGGTCTGAGTGTAAGCCAACATAATATCCTGCGTGCCGTTTGAAATGACACACTGGATGTCGTAAAGGAAAGTGATTCGTGAAGGTGTGAACGTCCCACTACTTCCAGAGCGTCTCCCAGGTATTGTGGTGCGCACCGTCGGCCCATCCTGTAGGCAAATCATTAGCTGCCCCATCACAACTAATTTGCTTGACGAATACCATCGTGACCAATGCTCGCTCTTGCCCTTCGCTGTCCTCGGTATCAACCCACATGCACGCACACACACACACACACACACACAGGTCGTTGTCACACTTTGAGCTCCCCAATGGAACGCTTTGAGTATACCTAATTAAATACATCAACAGTCCAATGGAAGGTGTGACAGCAGCATAACAAATGGATTTGTCATAAACCACAAGGTTTTTCCTGTACGTCCCACCCATCATCATCATCATCATCATCACCATCATCATCACCATCAACCTCGACACACACACGCACACACACACACACACACACGCACGCACGCACGCACACAACCCAGATACAGAGCTGCCGACCTGCCCACTCGGTCTATGCCACGGCCCTGCGACCTACCTCTTCTTTTGTGAACCAGCCCATCGTCTAAATACAGCAAGCGACTCTCTCTCCTGTCTCCACAGAGGACTATATCCGGACCCCCCCCCCACACAGGCCTATATCAACCCTCCCTTCCTGTTGTACGGACACACATCTCTCTGTGGTTTGTTCCTTATAAAAGGAGTCCCACTCAGTGGCCTGGTAAGGCCCTCAGTTAGACAGTGTGAACATTAACACAGCTCTTACGCAGCACCGACCACATTGGGAGGTCAATTCATTTGCATACAAGTGGGTAGCAGCCTCATGCACTTTGCATAGAAAAAATATATATATTAATGTATATAATTTATTGATTGTAAGTAGCGGCTCACTGTGTTCAATGCCATTGCGATCATTCCAATTGATCAGTTAGCTGTCACGTTTCATTATGGATCTAAATATCAGCGTGTGGGCTAAATCGATCCACCCGGCCAGACAGACAGCGACTCCGGGAATAGAATGACCAGAAGAGCAGAGCGAGACAGCACGAGTAGACTAGACTCTGACAGAGGAAACAAGAGTTGCAGCATTCTTGTTCTGCTGAACTACTCTTTTCCTGTGTGACGTTTGCCCAACAACAACCACACCGAACGCCCACCAGGTCTGCTGCGGGCCAGTGGGTACTGGGCTATTAACGATCTGATCTCGGGGGAGGGAACACAACGCAAAGGGTTTCAAGTCAGAACCGTTCTCTGAACTTGCATAACTTTTAGCAAAAACGCACACTTACACTTTGTTACATTTATTTTTTATTCTCCGACTCTTTATTTAATATCCATTTACAATTTTATTTTGGATTTTTTACGTTTACACGTTTATACAGTGGTTCTCATACTATGGTAGCGTATACCAGCGCTATCAAGCGGTACGCAGAGGAATTAGAAAAAAAAAGAAAACTTGGATTATAAACAATACTAGTAAAATACTAGTACGAATCAATACATTTACCATGAGGTCATGTTCTCACTTGCTGTGTGTGTATGTGTTTCCGTGTCCCTGTTCAACAGCTCACAATAAATAATATTATTTTTAAGAATAGATGTGCCTCCTGCATGAGATGTGATTAGCTGAATAGCGCCGCAGGCCTACGCTACTGTATGTAACCACTGCCCTACAAGCATCCAGGAGGGGTTGAAGCGCCCCCGCTGGACGGCGAGTGCCACTGCAGCCATGCTTGACATAACAAAAATACATATTTTTATCTTTTAAGTATCTGAAATTATGTTGTGCGCACCAAATTCAATTAGTAGTATTTAAAAACATACCATATGTTCCCTCTACTAAACCCCCATCAATTTTTCCATTGTCATTATTGTCTTTGAAGAAATATTGTGTGATAACATCAAAATAGGGTTAGAATGAGAATAAGGAATGAATGATGGAGCTGTACGTGGCATAAGCTCATGAATGTCTTTATGCTAAACGTAGGGCAGCAAGTGACTAAATTATATAAACTAGCCTGTATATTTGATTGTGTAGAACAGAAGCCACAGTATTATGAAACCCAAACAATATACTAAGTGAAGGCAGCTGCATGAGCTTGAATATTTATGCCCAATAAATGCATACTTGACGCTATTTGCTTTGGATATAAATATAGATACAGATGTCATACACACATATGCCTACCTATCCAGAGCCCTGCTGGAATCACTGATCATACTGAAACCTCTCTGCATGCACACTTCAAACTAGGGGTTCTGATTGGCCGACCCGGGGCAGGTCTGATGGAAATCTGTCTGAACGGGGGTCAGGAGGGGGGGACGGGGGGGGGGACTACACGCAAACGCCAGAGCAAATAAAACACGAGTTTGCAGTTTCGTCTGGTTCCCAGGCCACTGCTTGCCAACATACCAGAACAAATTCCTTTTATGTGACATATCCATAAAATAAGAAATAAATAATAATGCTCTGTCTGATTCACGTACTGATAGACTGATAGATACTATTGGATGGTGGTGTACAAACCGCTCTGATCATGCATTGCATGGATACGCACGATATTGATGTGCAATGCTGCAACTGCTCTGGATGCTATACTTATCAGCCACACCCAACATACTTTCCTGTTCACAACATTGAAGTGAAGACAGATCGTCACATAAGCAGTGTGTTTGTGTGTGCGTGTTGAGAGTGTACAAGGAAATAAGCATTGAAATTGATCATGATTTCGACCGGCACTTTATGTCAAATAATGTAAATGATAATCAGAGCATTTTCTGACCTTTGCTGTATGCATAAGCTAAGGTTGATCATAGTTTGTTGGTTGAAATATGGATTTTAGATCTCACTGAAAATGTGGTTTGAGGCATATTTGTTATGATTCTTCGGTTCAAGTCTGTCCTTATCGGGCCATATGCCCTAGATCACATTTCCCGTCAACTTCGCTATTCTGAATCTCAGAAATTACATATGGAAATAAATGTGCAATATGGAATGTAACCATTGAATAGTGCCTGTAATATGCAAACTCAGAAGAGAAAACTGAGTCAGAATATGTAACCAAATCACATTCCTCTGATTCAAATACAAGGCCATGCATCACAGTACTTCTGTTTAAACGCTGCGCACCAATGCAACAACGCAACACAACGATTATGTTTCCCCCTCTGAGCCCTCACCATCTGAAGCAATGTAGTTCCATGAATGACACTGAAGTATCACACATTTGAGACCAACTATCATCTAGTTTCAGGGAGCATATTAACTACTCTTGACGACTTACATCACGTGCAAGCAGCATCCACACATGACATCTGTTTACAAACAGCACTGTGCATTGCTTGCTTCTATGTTTCTGTACGCATGCACGTCCGTCCTGAAGTTCTGGACAGACGTTTATCCGATCAACACTGCATGGTATCGCTTCAGGGGCCAAAGGGTGAGCAATGCTGGGTGTGAAGTTGTTCAGATGAGGCAATCTCGAGAACAAGTACCTCCGTTTCTGTTTAAACTCCGGCAGTGCACTCGCCCTAAAAGCACCGAAACGTTACTCGACACTCGGTCAAAACAGGAAGCGCTCCTTTCACGACGAGGCATTGAACTTTGCACACAACAAAGACAAAATTACTGAACGACACCGTTCCACACCAGCGCAGTGGACCGGTCCCCCGTCAGGACCCGCGTCTGTTGCCCCCCCCCCCCCCCCCCCCCCCGTACAAAGACCTCGCGGTCGGGGGGAACCCGAGTCCGACCCTTACCTGCGATCTCAGGGGCGCAGGCCGGGCACCCCTGGCGCCCCGATGGCTCGGCCAGACCCCGGAATACAAATCCATCATATTGGTTTGGGGCGTCCCGACGGCGACAACGGCCACGCGACTACCGGAGGGACCGGGCCGTCGCCGCGGGGGGCCGAGACCACTCTGGGTGAGCGTCTGCGCCGGGCTGAGCTGTACCGGACGGCGCCCCCGACCGTGCGAACAACCTTCACAGATCCTTCCTTCCGCGGAGCAGCAGCAGCTGTGGTAGCGTGCAGCCCCAGCGCCAGAAAGGAGAACTGACTGTGCTCTCTGTGCGCCGCGACGGAGATAAGCTCCCTGATGGGTAGTGGGGGTGTGTGTGTGTGTGTGTGTGTGTGTGTGTGTGTGTGTTTGAATGTATATGTGGTTGGATGTGTAAACATGAGTGTGAACGTGTGTGTAAGTACGGGTGTGTGCATGTGTGGGAGTATGTGAGGGAACATATATTGTGTGTGTGTGTGTGTGTGTGTGTGTGTGTGTGTGTGTGTGTGTGTTTGTGTGCATGTGTGTCTGTTGTTTATGTATGGTGTAAATGAGGGTGCGCAGAGAGTGGAAAATTACATCCGTTTAACCCTAATTACAGGAAAAGGAAACTTTGGCATGGAGATGATTTGTGAACCTAAATGCACATGGAGAAATTACCGTTTTCATAACATAGGGAGAAAAAAATATTTTTTCTCCTAAAGACTGGGTGTCATCACAAAAGCAGAAGTCACTACTTACACTCAGTTTGCTGCTACTTTGGCAGTTGCCTCTGAGGAATAGAAGTATGATCCTTAAGAACCAGATTACTCAATATTTAATGAAAAGGGAAGCAATATATCACACGGTCACAGTGGGGAAAAAAATGAACAACAGCAGCTCTCAAGGCCAGGAGGTCAACTTAGAGTAAAAAGTCATATCTATCCCAGACGATACTGAAACTATACTAGAGTTTCCTTTTTTGGCCTTTAAGTGTTACAGTGATGGCAGTGATATGGAGGAATGCACTATAGGGCATGTGAATCTGATCGACTCCATTTTGGAAGCATGGAAGCATTGTTATGTTAGTTATTATGTAAGGCGTCAGTCTTTTGGTCATTGTTTAATAATTAATCGTGAAATGGTTCGTCATTAGGGGAGACATTGGTGTGTTTGAAACTGTCCCAATGTTTCTCATGCCAGCCGTGGTAAAAACAACCTTTTCAATGGCCTAAAACTTTGTCAATTTACGTTGATTAAGATTTCGACAGCACTCCCCTTGATTCGACTCAATATAACGGAGTATCACCAACGAAAAATCCCATGATGCTTTCTGATGCAAGGCCTGTATTATTTACAAACAAGGTGGACTGTATCTCTGGAGTTATTAGCTTGCAGCTGAAATATTTAGGCCAGATTACTTAATCACATGGGTAGTCATTTAATCAGACAATACAGCAGCCGTGTCGGTTGAATCCTACTAGATTCAGTGTAAACCATGACAACGCACCACATTGTTTTGAGTTCTGCATTCCATTTCCCCACCCAGGTAGCATTTAGAAGGCATTTCCATGATGTCATAGTTTGCACGAAGATTCTACATCATACACTCCTTTAACCACAGCCATGGGTGAAACTCCAGGGAACCAACTGGTTAAGGCTATGGTTAAAGGGGTAGTTCGGAATTTTGGACATAGGGCCTGATTCCCAAGTGAGCATTGGTATTCTATATCACTGGAGACAGTTTTCAACACATTTCATACAGTCCTTCTAGTTGCAGAGTTCGCTCGTGCTAGGCTAGCGCAAGTCAACGGGCAATGCTAGCCTGCTATTAAAAACAGTCTTACCCACTCCACAGTACACCCGAGGTAAATCAATTATAACGCCAGACTATAGATTTAAATGTCTGTGTTGATAGAATAATGTTAGAAATAAAACTAACCTTGCATCGCATGAATCATCGAGGGACTACTCTCTCAGCAGAAGCGGAATTTTACTATGCGCTGGTTAGGTTTGTAACCGAATCACGACAGAAGAACGTAAACAGAGAAGCGTGGGACAGAAGCGCAATTGAACAACTAGGCAACATGATGGTTCAGTGTGCTTTTAGAAATTGTAGAAATAAACGGTACAGATGGGCACCACAAAGTTTCCACCAATTTCCAGTGCGAGATCCAGAAAGGACTCAACTGTGGCTTGTTGCTGCTGGCTTGGACATCAAAACACCGGCTCGTACATGTACGATTCGTTGGATACAACAAATTCCTCATAATCGTCTTCAAAAGCAGATGCATCGCTAACTCCTCCAAACGTGGGCATATCTTGTTAATTGAATACGCTTATAGAATTCCTTCGTTCACTGTACTCTGCGTTTGTAGCAATGACAGCGGCAGGTAACCTAGGTATCAGTCCGCCGCTGCCGTAGCCTACGTACAGGAATATAAACACTGCTGCTGAGACCCCGCAATTCCCTCAAAATGCAATGCAAGGTTGGTTTTATTTCTAACATTATTCTATAAACAGACATTTAGATTTATAGTCTGTCGTTATAATTGATTTACCTCGGGTGTACTGTGGAGTGGGTAAGACTGTTTTTAATAGCAGGCTAGCATTGCCCGTTGACTTGCGCTAGCCTAGCACGAGCGAACTCTGCAACTAGAAGGACTGTATGAAATTTGTTGAAAACTGTCTCCAGTGATATAGAATACCAATGCTCACTTGGGAATCAGGCCCTATGTCCAAAATTCCGAACTACCCCTTTAAGGTTAGGTCAAGGTTAAAGCTGCTGTAGGCAAGATGTAAGACCTTCAATTTGAGTGTAACCTGTTAGTATTGGCATAGCCACCTGCCATCGGTTAGTGAGTGAAAGGCTCTGTTTCAATTGACTGTACTCCAGTTTAATATTCGACCACTCCTGGCTCATTTCGTGCATCCATCGTGCCTGTCAATCAAAGATTCTTGAATCCAGTGCTTAAAAATAAAAAAACATTATGCTCTCTTGCTTTGACAACTCTCCAAATCGTACCTACCGAAAATGTAAGGTTAATTTTAAGGTTACAGATGAAGTTATTTTCAAATTCTTAGTAACTTTTCATGAAAACTCTTCCTCAGATGCCATTGCCACTGCATCAGTGCCTATGACCCATATTCGCTATCCCTAGTCTTACTACTGAAAGTGAGAGTACAGGGCAACAGGAAACGAAGAAGACCGAAACTGAGTTGCTTTTTCTGTGTGTGGGAGGTGTGTCTGTGTCTGTGTGTGTGTGCGTGCGTGTGTGTGAGGGAAGTGTGTGTTGTGGGAGCAGACAATGTGTCACTCATCATATGGTGGGTGCCTTTTCCTTTTGTTTTTTCCTGGGTTTTATTATGCGTGCACCACAATGTGTAACTATATGAGTGGCTCTAGTAGCTATAGGCCTGACCCTTCCCAGAAAGGCAAGCCCAGTATCTCCATCTCTTTAAGTAAATATCGGTCAATATGTCTGAATGGAAGGAGGTATAGGAGAGGGCTTCTTTATAATAATTTGAAAGTGTGAATAATTTCAAACTAGAATTGTATGCCCACAATCGTGTCAAATGTGGTCAACGGGTGGGTATTATTGAGGTTAAATGGGACTTCCCAATGAAAGTTGAAACTCAAACCCTTCCAAACGCCAGAGAGGCAGAAGTTCCCTGTGGTTAGGGCAGGGCTTGTAATGAGTGTCAACTGAAAGTCGTAAAATCTAGCGGTAAGCGCGTGAATGGTGGCCTCTAGGGAGCGAATAACAAATGATATAGAAGGCTGAACGGGAAAATATGTTACAATGACCCCCAGCGTTTGAAATGGGGACTGCAGTCCCAAAAGTGGAGGGCGGGCTCGGCAACGCCCCCCTCATCCCCAGAGCAGTAGCTCACGTGGGTTGCCAGGTTTAGAAAATTATCCATTTTTACATTGACCAGCGATGACCAGTGCAAAACTTTAAGTTGATGAATGCCAGCCGATGCATATGGCTGCACTTTATTTACTGTTGGTAAATAATAAACCAGCTCATGTGGCATCAGTCTCATAATCATTCTTGGCATTTGAATGATGCACCAGTGTGTTTTAAGATTAACCGGTGTTCTAGCACAGCTCTCCTCATGGAGCTTTTTCAAAAATAACTTATTCTTGGTTCCATGGCTGGAGAACACTGTGTTTGTTGGCCAATTTGTTTCATATCTGGCAACCCGGGCTACTCAGAATATAGTGATTCATAACACAAAGCCAAACAGAGAGGATGTTTAAAAAGGAGAACATACTGTCTGTATCTTTGTTGATGGAGCAGCCAGTGTTTCCATTTAGCTGGTTTCCTTAATCTCGGATGACACATATCATACATAATTGTATGATTTGATTTGTGTCTGAATTATACTACAGTATAGTATAATCACTCATAATAATATATATAATAATCATTACAAGCAAAGACACAAGACACCACAAGAACTACCTCCAATAACTAACTTAATAAATTAACGACTACTCCACCAAACATGATCATTTTAGATCAGGTGGACATGTCATCCCTTTTTTGCATACTTCAACATCCAACATAACTAAATCTCCAAGTAGACCATGAACATATTATATCCATCCCAAGGTAATCATAAAACAACAAAAAATACTTTGCCCACTACGAACAAAATGTTTTCTCTCAATCAACCATTGGAGAGAACAGCATGCATATCTAGACCTCTAAAGTAACTCTCCCACATCTCCAACCCTTGAACCAACCTGGCCCGGGTTCGTCAGAGGGGAACCGGGGCCGGGGCGTCTCGGGCGGGGCTCGGCGCGTTTGGACTTGCGTTGGGAACGCAAATCAGCGCGGCACGGCAGGGCTCGGCAACGCTAAAAGTACGAATGGAAAAAACGGCAGTGGTGCACTGTGCACTTTGTCCCGGCCCACTCACTCCAGCATTACCTGTTGGAGCAGTTTCTTTGCAAATTTTTTTTGGCTCAAGAACAACGCTACACACAGTAGAAATGCCCTCTGCTGCTGCTAAAGTTTCCTAAGTGCGTCTCATAAAGCGGAGACAATACACGGTGACACAGTGCATGATCCGTCTGACGAGCTGGAACAGACAGGCAGTTAAACTAACTCACCGTAGCTACTGCAAGTGTTTGACTGGTGACTACTCGTACCTGTTTTTGCCTGTTTTTGTAATAATTATATATATATATATATATATATATATATATATATATATATATATATATATATATATATATTATATATATTATTAATTTTTTTTTTTATACATTGGTAGTCAAGGCATGGCCCTATTGTTGTTAAGGCAGCCGCCTTAACCATACAGTGCTTGGGGAAACGCTGATACCTGAATTTCCCCAAGGGGATGAACAAAGCATCTATCATCACCATCATCATCGTCATCATCATCGGACCAGACCAGGCCATACCGATGCAGAACTATTCCAAGTCTTACAATGTGGTGGAGCTCTTGCCGTTGGGGCCAGGTTCCCATTATCGACCCATTAACAAGCCTTTGAGAAGAAGCCCTGACACATGTTAGGAGATGTAATCTTATATCGACCTCGTTCATAGCATGTGAATAACATCACACGTGTGTCCCATCTCGTTTAAGATGACAACTCTGAACCAGGAATGCAGGAAATTAGAAGATCTACTAATGAAGAATTTGTTAATCTTTCAAACTCTCCAACTAATAGTTCCGCTTCTGATATTCTGTCATGGCTCCCAAGTAATCCGTCTTCCATCCTCAGCAGTGAAC
This sequence comes from Gadus macrocephalus, assembly GCF_031168955.1. Classification (NCBI taxonomy): domain Eukaryota; kingdom Metazoa; phylum Chordata; class Actinopteri; order Gadiformes; family Gadidae; genus Gadus; species Gadus macrocephalus. The sequence continues at coordinate 2,597,106 of NC_082399.1, forward strand.
AAAACATCCTGAACCGAAGTGACGCCTCCCCCTCCTCCTCCTCCTCCTCTCTCCATGCCCGGCTCCCTCTCCCTCCCTGCACACTTAGTGGCCCACATTTCAGTTAATTGCTAGTCCCCTCCGCCCCCCACAGACACACACACATACCCTGGTTGTTCTGCGTGGCCGAAGACCCACACGTAACCATGGGGATGGCCCTCCATTGTAGGTGAATAATTGCTACACTTGAGCGGTCCTCTCACGTCCGCATGAGTTGCGGCCGCTTCGTGTCCAGAGAGGGGGTTCATTCATTTATTCATTCATTCATTCATACCTCCGTGAAAATGGACGCATAAAAACAAAAGGTGCTCGACTCAGAGCCATGATGATTTTTTTAGCAGGAACAACAACATCCGACTTCCTGAAAGGTGACTAGAAGGCCTGTTTGTGCTGTGGTGAGTTATCGTACACAAGGTCACGGCGATGTGAGGGTTTCCTAGGTGTCTGTCGGACTACAACCGACCGACCCACAGCCCAGTCCACCAGTAGGCACCCGGCCTGCATAAACAACCCGCTCCTCCGACCTGATTCGTCGGGGAAGGACGTCACGTCAATGTGCAACAGGTGCGGAAGAACTGCACGAAACTTTGCATTAATTTACTTACCGGGAGGGGAGACGGTCCTTTGTAATGCCTACGATTGTCCCTGATACATCCCCACATCAAAATCCCCACGGAATAAACTATATTTAAGAAGTGTTCTCATGGCGTTCCCGCGGGTACGACAATAATTCCCACTCACGTCATCGCCGCTGCTCAGGCAACCTGGTAGCAGCTGGAAGTTGGAGGTTGGGAGTGGCCGTCAAGTCTCGGATTAACCCCTTGCTTTCCCCCCTCGCCAGCCTGGGGAGAGCCGACCCGACCTGTTTATAACCTGTTCTGGAGGTGGTTGTGTTCCCTCAGACTTGTACTCACCGGCTCGCCTGCAGCAATGCAAGATACACTTTTCGTTTGCTCAAAAATCAATGAGTGACTGTTTGAGTGGCGCTGCGCCAGGTCTTCAAATAAGATCACTGACTTAACTCAACACAAACACAAACACACGCTGTCATCATGCCATTCAGGTAGCTAGGATGTGATACATACACGACGCCATTGTCAAACAACTCCAAAGTCCATAGCAGCAGAAACTTTCGCCGAACCAAACTGGGGGTCTTGGATCAACTGCATCTACGGGGATAGCGCATCCACTGAGCCATTCAATGGGGCACGGTCACCCCTTGGCAGTGGCAATGGCATGCATGGAGGGACGGGCATGCATTCATATGTTGATGAGCTGGCACAAATCCTATGAACTATCCACTGCGGCAATCCAAGTTAAATCCTCCTGTATGGCACAACCAAAGACTGGGCGGAACACCCTTTTCTACCCATTTAAATGATAGATTACCTTTCTTTACGATTTATTTATCATAATAAGAATGAGTTTTATTAGTTTTTAGGTAATGTAGCGTAAAAACCGCTATGCGTTATCTAGGTAGGGTTTCTTGTTCAATAGCTCCCCCTAGTGGTACAAATTAGCAGTGTTTATATTCCACTGTCATTTATTTCTAGCTATGTAAATTCCTTTCTGTATGTCTTTCCTCCTGGTCGACGTTACCTAGTGGATCGTTGTAATTAATTAAAAAAGCAAAATAATCTTACCAGGTGGTTTGGATCGATATCCGTTTTATTATTGTCGCCGTTGTCTGGGGTCCTTGTTGACATGGAAGTGCTATTAGGAGCAAGGGGGGTCGATATCTTCTCTACTGGGAGGTCTGAAGAAGGGCTTTTTGGTTTTTGCTTTGGCAACATCTCATTAAAATCGGAGCTGTTTGATACGTTGGGCTCTGAAACATCGCCACCGGCTGTGTGTTTCGCGCTCGGGGGCAGTGGCCTCTGATTGTGTGAGTTCCCTGTGTGTGGCTGAGAACTTCCTTCTTCTGAGTTTGGCACAGGAGGAGTTGAACCGACCACCAGCAGGTTGTCAGAGCCTGGATGCCCTGAGGCTAATGTCTGGCTTTCTGGGAAACTGCTTCCTCCCATCATTATTGTTGGGATTCTTTCTGTAAGACTGCTAGAGGTTCCATCTCCCTCTCCTCCTACTCCTCCTCCTCCTCCTGCTGCTGCTCCTCCTCCTCTTCCTCCTCCTCCTCCTTCTCCTGCTCCTCCTCCTCCTGCTCCTCCTCCTCCTCCTGCTGCTCCTCCTCCTACTCCATCTCCTCCTCTTCCTCCTCCTCCTTCTCCTGCTGCTCCTCCGCCTTCTCCTACTCCTCCTCCTCCTCCTCCTGCTGCTCCTCCTTCTCCTGCTGCTCTTCCTCCTCCTCCTCCTCCTCCTCCTCCTCCTCCTGCTCCTCCTCCTCCTGCTGCTCCTCCTCCCGCTCCTCGTGTCCTGGGGTGCACAGGGCTCGTGAACTCCTCATCCAGAGGGGACGGCCAGGCATCCCCTGCAGGCCCTCCCATCGGCCCCAGGCCTGACGACTCATCCAACGGTTCACTTCCACCCAGACTCTCCGTCGGAGGCCCGGCATCGAACCCCGTGCCCCAAGGACCGTTGCCAGGGGACGCGCACCCCTTCACATACTGCGCTGGGATGTAGAAAGGCTTGCTGCTCAGGTCCTTGCTCACGTGCCACCAGTGGTCGCTGGTCTTGGCGACCAGAAGGTAGCGTTCCCGGGGCAGGATGGCCACCCGGAGGCCGTCCCTGGTAGTGTACTCGTAACCGTGCTCCACCTCCACCTGCTCCATGTTGACCGCACCTCTGCCCCCCCCTCCCCCACTCGCTGTGGGCTACTGCCGGGCCGGGGGCTCCAGGTTCGCCATCCTGGAGCTGAGCAGAAAATAGGGGGATGGAATGAGTGAGCGATGGCAACAAGACGTAGAATGTTTTGAGACTAGTTTTTCTCGTACTGCCCGGTTCGTGCACCTGGTTTGTCACCCCCCCCCCCCCCCACACTCCCCTCCCCATTAACTGTGACGTTTGTGACGTCAGGAATGCAGGCTGATCAGGGGAGATGATACACTTTGAGGATATTTGAGTCGAGGGGCGGACACGCTAGAAACGAAACAACAATGGGTCCCAGGTTTCTCCGTACAGTATGAAAGTCACAGGAACTACCCAGATTCGGTGAGCAGTCATGGCATAAATGTCAAGGCCGTTAACCTAAACGAACAGACCGACAGGTCGACCACGAAACAGGAAGCGTGCAGCAGCAGTGACTGACATCAACGTCAACGTCACATTGTGCCGTACCACCCTTCCCATACAAGGCACTCTGCATTCTACCAGCCAATCAGAGCAGCTTTTACTTCTCTTTATTCTCATAAAAGCCAGGAGTGTGTGTGTGTTTCTGTGTGTGGGTGTATGTGTAGGTGTGTGTGTGCGGTTCAAATGTCTAGACTATTTCCAAGTGACTACATCCAAGTCACTCTGCTTCGAACATTTAGAATGTTTTTTATTTAATGGTAGGAGCAGGTAACTTGTTTCAATGCCTTTCTGAATGGTTTCCTGTTGCATAGTTGGATATCGGCCTACTGTCAACTTAAAAAAAATCAAAAAACTATTTAAAAAATCAAAACATAATTGAAATATCCCAATCTCAATGAAGCTAATGCACTATCACATTGCAGTGGTAAATTGAAAATTAGCAGTGGTAAATTGAAAATTAGGTGAGATTCACAGGGATAACAGTCACTGGTAGTAAACTGGTAGCATGTGTTCGCTGCATTTAAATCAAAGCACAGTGGAACATTTAGAATGTAATGGTAGCAGCCGGTAACTCGTTTCAATGCCTTTCCGAATGGTTTCCTGTTGGTTGGATATCGGTCTACTTTCAACTTAAAATATTCAAACAACTATTTAAACAATCAAAACATAATTGAAATATCCCAATCTCAATGAAGCTAATAAACTATCACATTGCAGTGGTGAATTGAAAATTAGGCGAAATTGACAGCGGTAACAGTCACCACCGGTAGTAAACTGGTAGTATGTGTTCGTTGCATTTAAATCAAAGCACAGTGGTGTGCTGTAAGCATATTTCAAATATTTCAGATGACGAGAAAAAGTATTTAAAAGTACCTGGAGTTAATCAGTCCAAAGTCTTCTTTTATGTCAGGTAGGAGAGAGCAACCAAAAGGCAGTGCCTTTGAAGCATCAAGGCGCTCCGGAGCGCGTCTATCCAACGCAAGAGAAGTAGCCGCTGAACCTTTTATTTTGTCACGTTCCCCTGAACATGTCCCTATCTTTTTCTCTCACTTCCTGTTCTCGTGTGTCTGTGTGTGTGTGAGTGCGTGTGTGCATGTGTGTGAGTGTGTGGTGCCGAATAGGAGGCTGATAATATAAAATATGCTGAGAGAGCTCTATATATTATTTCAAATAGATTGGGTTTAGAAATGTGAACTCTGACTATGCTCACACGATTAGAAGAACTCAGAAGTCAATATTTTTTTTATTAATATAAAAAACAATGAATTATGAGTATATGTATATGTTTTTGGACACTAATAATAATGCATTACTTTCAAACAACAAATTGCGTTTATATATAGACCAAAAAAAAATACGATTATTTATTTTCCTTCTAAACCCTCACTGAGAAGGGTAGTTCTGCGAATATGGTTCCCCGAGAACTCTTCGACTGGCAGTACGCTCTTGATTCTCTTCAGATCGCATAAATCTTTCGCCTTTTACTAAAGATTTCCGTGGAGAGGATCATTATGAGTATCAACTAATTTTTTGATGCCCTGCGTTACTGCGGGGCTTTCTATACTGTTAAATAAAATACATCATATGCAGTCTATTGCGGTATCGTGACACCTATCTTTAGTTAATAATTATTCGCCGAAGGCGAAGTAAATAGTGGGGAATAGCCCACTATTCAGGGAGCTTGAGGTAAATAATTGTTTTAGTGAACGCTCCAACAATAAATAAACCTGGAGATCTCAATCATGGGATAGAGCGAACCAATCAAATTGCGCCATCTTAGGAGGTTCACGTGTAGCATATACTAAATATATATAGAGAGATTTTTTACTGTTTATGCATTAGGCTTATATGTTTAAACAACCCGTTTTATTTTTCTTCCTCTCTCTTAAATGTAAAGTGCTCTACAAATTCAATCTATTATTATTATTATTATTATTAGATATAGTCAGATAGAAATGGATGAAGATTTATATATATATAATACATAATCACACTGCTTGGCTATTATTGTCTAGTGATGCCCTTATGGTTTTATTGAAATATACCTACAAAAATGAACTTCGGTTACATTGTGAAAAAAAACTAAACAGAATGAATCCGATGTATAGATATTTTTATAAAAGTATGCGGAGATGGTATTATGCCACGTTCGAACCGGATACGCGAGATAGCTATCGGAGCCTCGCGGGTTTCAATTTTTATTCACAACATAGGAAGCCCCGCAGTAAAGCAGGGCATCAAAAAATTAGTTGATACTCATAATGATCCTCTCCACGGAAATCTTTAGTAAAAGGCGAAAGATTTATGCGATCTGAAGAGAATCAAGAGTGTACTGTCGGTTGTAGAGTTCGCGGGGGACCCCATTGGCAGAACTACCCTTCTCACTAAGGGTTTAAAAGGTAAAAACTGAATCTTATTATTATTTTTTGGCCTATATATTAACACCATTTTTAGTTTAAAGTCATGCATTATATGAGTGAACAAAAACATTATTAAATACTTAACAATCTACAACACTTCTTGCATGAGGCAAAGCATGATGGGTAAACACAAAGCACACCCATATGCTCAATGCGCAGGCGCATTGAATGTAAACGATGCAGTCAGAAGCGCACTAGGTTCCTCTACTCATGTGTGTTCTCGCTACATTAAGGAAAGCTTTATTTCAGAATTCAGTCTTTTCTTCTTCCAATAGTGAGATAAACCCAGATTCTGACTCTTTTTTGGAATCTAGAACTCCGATATTAGAATGCGGAATACGGACTTTTAATCTGTAAAGTCTAAATTCGGAGTACTCAAAACTAAATTCTTTGAATTAACTCAGAAATCGTAGAAATTCTTCCATACCTGTGTATTCCAATTCTAATTATTTTGTTTCCAATACAAAATGTATGCATATTACAGCGTACTGCAAGACAAGTCCAAGTATTTTTATAGGAAGTTACCTTTTAATTGTATTTGTCTATCTGAGAAAATCCCCAGATTTTATGGAGACATTGTGATTTATGGTAATGACTTATGGTAAGAGTAAGTGAGAGTCTGTTATAATACAAAAAATCGTTCCAATTGGTTAGTTTCATGTGTAGTAGTTTATTTCATACATACTGAAACATTATTTGTTAGAGTACTTTCACATTTCACAAAGAGCTTTCTAAGTAATTCCGTTTGTCTTTGATCTGTTAGCAGCCACTAAAATGGGGATCAAGTAGACAGTATAACAGAAGATTTCAGTGGCGGACTCAGGGGGGGCATGGTTCCATGCCACCATGGTTAAAAAAGTGCCCTCAAGAGTGGCGAATACGAGAGAAAGTGCCATATTGGCTTCCCTTTACATGTGAAAAAAAATATTGGGTGCCCCTTCTTACAATAAATTATGATGATGACCCCTTTATAACAAGATAATTTGATAACGTGCCTCAATGAGTGCCCTCTTAATGCCCTTACAGTGCCTCCATGGTTGAAAAAGTGCCCTCTGGAGTGATGAATACGAGAGAAAGGGCCATACATGATGAGGCCCCAGGTTGTGCAGAATGTGTATTCTTTCGCCCCTGCCCTTCAAACAGTCAGAGTCCGCCACTGGAAGATTTGATTAGATACATTTATTGACATTTTGGGTCATGAATGTGTCAAAGACGCAATTCATCTAAAAAATGGAATGTAAAGAAGTTGTATAAATACGTAATTGGCACAGTGGTGGCATTTCCTTTCTGATCGACCAACTACAACACACCAGTAAATATGATAAACACAAATATTGAAATAAATGTCATAATGCCCACCAATTCCACAAGCCCAAATCCTACAATGTTGAAAAGCCGATAAGATGAATGGCAGGTTTGTGCAAGACCTTGGTCAGTATACAAAAACGTTAACAAATGTGCAGCATCGCATTGAAAAATAAAAAACATGAAGGGAGGGTCATCACAGCCAGAAGACGGAGAGAACCGTATTGGCTTTGGTTCTCTCACGGTTAGAGGCCAGAGAGAACCGTCTTGGCTTTGGTTCTCTCACAGTTAGAGGCCAGAGGGAACCGTTATAGCTGTTGTTCCCTCACGGTCAGGAGAACGTGAGAAAACCGTCTTGGCTTTGGCACTCTGACAGTCAGAGGACAGAGAGAGAACCGTTTTGGCTTGGGATCGCTAACGTTCAGAGGACAGTGAGAGAACTGATTTAGCTTCAGTTCTCTCTGGGTATTCCGTGTAGTTTCACTTTGACACCCAGAAGGAACACAGCCTGTGCTTCACAATCGTTCTCATAAAGCTACACATTTATTTTGGGCTTCGTTTTGGTTAAAAAACAAAAGCAAAACAAAAAAAAGCACACAGGACAATATTTTCCATAGTATGAGCGCCACTACGAAATAAGAAAAGTTCAGTCATTCAACAACGAAAACAATGATTAATTGCCTCGGTCATCAGTTCACATATAAATATGAAGCCTTTTATGATGAAAATATCAAAATAAGGCAGTTCTTTAAAGATTTGTTGTTGATATAATTTCTATAAAAACAAGTTCTCAGTTTTTGGCAGTTTTTCTCCTCTCTCTCTCTAATCTAACGATACAAAGTTGATTTCAGTCAAAGTCAATGGCACTTTCTCGACGGGCCACTTTTAGCCCAAAAGTGCCCCGCGTGCGAGAGAGCCGCTCCCACCGCGCGCCCGGGCTCTCAGATGGCCTTGACGTCGGCCAGCGGGGCGTGCTGCGCCCCCTGCCGCTGGGTCTTAATGCCCTGCAGTTTGCGGCCGTGGAGCGTGAAGCGGGACCAGGCGGCGAGCTGGAGGAGGGCGCAGATGATGGGAACCACCACCAGCATGTAGAAGCAGCCCAGGCGCAGGGGGGCCGTGCCGGCGCCCTGGGCGCCTCCCTCGGGGTTCACCCCCACCAGGGCATGCTGCGCGGGCCGCCGCTCGAAGATGTCGTATCCTGAAAAGTGGGGGAGGGGGGGGGGGGGGGGGGGAATATTGAGTAAGAGTAAGTATTAAATAAGACTGTATTTTTTTTCCCGCGAGTGCAATAACACCATTCTGGTCGTGCTGTATTCTTTTTTGTTGTTGTTCTTGTTAACCACGAGTCAAGACGTAATGTCAGCGATCGGTTTCACATCTCAATCCAACTCTAGTTATAGATCCTCCCGAACCACAAGACACAAGAGGAACCGGACCGGAATGGAGCACGTTCCAGCCCCAATGTATCAAGAGGCGCAGACTAAACTGTGACCAAGAGAATGTCTAGGGCTCTCTGTGTAGACCAGGGGTTTCCAAAGTTTTGACAACTGAGGGCCAATATAGGAAGCCAAAATTTGACTGAGGGCTGCCAAAGGAAAAAATAAATTGGCGGGAAACGCCGCCAGCATCCCAGTGGTCAAAAAAAACATTGCACCGTGGACCTCTGGGAGTGAGGTCAAGTGAGGTCTAAATCACGAAACTGAGGTTCAGCCTTACAAAGTAATGTACAGTCGGATTAAAACTAACAAATGTAAAAGGATTTAATTGAAAAATAGAGAGTCGACTTCTCTTTATAATCATTTATTTTTGTTTAAATTAATATTGATATAATAATAAAGATAAAAGTTTTTTATTTTTTTTATTTTATTTTGTTATTATTCTATATAACTTACATAATTATGTATGTCATTGTGGGCCGCCAGGAATGATTCCGCGGGCCGCCATTGGCCCGCGGACCGCACTTTGAGAACCAATGGTGTAGACCCATAGATTAACTACACTCTGAGGGTACCTGTGGAGACTAAAGGGACTGTCTGGAATATGGGGGTACCAGTGTAGACTGACAGACAGACAATGGGGGTACCCGTGTAGACTAACGCACAGATTCTGGGGGTACCAGTGTAGACCAAGGGACTGTCTGGACTATGGGGGTACCAGTGTAGGCTGACAGACAGACACTGGGGGTACCCGTGTAGACTAACGCACAGATTCTGGGGGTACCTGTGTAGAAACAAAGCAGCCAGGTGCCAATGAGCGGGGCGAAGGTCTGGCCGGGTTTGGTTACCAGGGCGACCATCCCGAAGAGCAGCGCGGACGCTGCCTGCCTCCGGCGGTTCAGCACGAAATCCTCGTCGACCAGGTCGGAGATGACCAGGTTCAGCAGCTTGCACGTTCCCTCTGTGAACACGCGGTTACTGGGGAGGGAGGCAAAGAGAGAGGGTGAGAGACGACAAAAAAATTTTAAAAAGAGAGACAGACAGACACGGCGAGAGACCGTAAGACATGGAGGACGAGAGAGACAGTAAGACAGGTCAAACACTTGCTTACAAAAGCACTTGTTTTGTAAGTCTTAAATTAAAACGGATGTTCCCACTGTGTTTAGATTGATTGGGTGATGTATTTTTTGGGGGATGAAAAAAATAAAATAAGCCTCTGAAATTATATGGACACCATCCTTCTGTTTACTAAAAAGTAGATGTAATGCCACCACTGGTCACATGCCAGACCTTTGGTTTATGACTAAATGAAGGGAACCGGCTGCTTGTAAAAAGTTTTTTTTTTTTTTTTACATTGAAAAGGGAAATCCTAAGACGACTGAAACAAAGTGGCAGGGGGAGAATGGTTTCATAGGGTCAGCGATCAGCCAAAGTGAAACCAACTGAATAAAGCCTGAGGAATCAGCAAAAACAATACCGTGCTCTTTAGGCAATGAGGAAACAAAACTACAACTCTGTGCTTCCCCCTCTGACGCCAGCCCGACGGGCGTGCACATGCGAGTCACTTGCGCGCGCTACCTGGCGATGAAGATGCACAGTAGGTAGATATGGTCGGCCCCGGCTAGCAGCATGGCCACGCTGAGGCCCAGCTTGAGCATGAAGAGCCAGCGGATCACCTGGTACACCCCGTAGCGCCGACACAGGGTCAGGAAGTACAGGTTGTTGAGGTGAGGCGCGATGTAGGAGACGCCTGGCCCAGAGGAGAGAAGAGCCGGCAGGAACAGCAGCCCCACACACACACACACACACACACACACACACACACAAGTTACTCACTATTAGCGAAGAGCTGTGGTGCATTTGTGGAGTTGAAGCATCGACACACACACACACACACACACACACACACACACACACACTAGGGCTGTCACTTTTTATTCGAAGTTCGAATATTCGTTCGAAGGTGGGGTGAAAAATTCGAATTCGAAGTGTAATTCTCCATTCGAACTGTAAAAATGCGCTATAAAGAAGAGAGCGGCGAGTGGCTTCTCCTCAATAAAGCGGCCCTCCTGGATCCCCGCTTCTCCCGGTTAGTCCACCTTTCCCCTGCACAGAAACATCTCGTGACTGAAAGCCTCTCACACGAGCTCACTGAAACGGAGACCGACACTGATCGTCGCACACGACAGGGAGAAAAGTCCGCTGGGCGCGATGGGCAGCCTGTTTGGGGACTTATACAGCACGGCTGACAGAAGCAGCTGCAACGGTAACGGAGAGCTGCGAGACTACTTGTAATTTTCTTTCCGTAAGGAATAAAACGAGCAGCATGCCGTGTTGGAGGTCGGCCTCACAGATTGTTCGTTTATATAGGCTGCGACGCTGCGTGCCATGGACGACATGCGCTCCGCATATCGCGCTCCGCATATCGCGCTCCGAGCAGTTATTGTTAATGTGTAAAAGACAGCCGCACTTGTGTGTCGGAGCTTCCTCTTGTTGTGTTTACAAATGTGTTATCAAAGATGTGTTTTTATCCTGTGCTGTTATGAATTCAGTAGGTATACGTGATTTCCACAATAAATCGTGTCGTGTTCTATGGGGGGGGGGGGGGGGGGGTCTCGAATGTATTCGAATTAATTATGGACATTCGAAATTCGTTCGAATTTCTTTTTTGGAAAAAGTGACAGCCCTAACACACACACACACACACACACACACACACACACACACACACACACACACACACACACACACACACACACACACACACACACACACACACACACACACACACACACACACACACACACACATTAAATGTTCAAATGCCACAACAAGCAACCGCATTTTTAACAGTGGAATAAAACAAGTAATGTATGCTGCGCTTTGAACTCAACAGTATTCCACGACGGAGCAGAACGTTCCAGTCAGACTACGGTTCACATGCACGGGAGTTTGGGAACACTCTGCTCCTCTGAAAGCGACGGCTACCTAGCAGGAGAGAGCCGGCCGAGGCCGAGATGTTGTCCGAGAGCAGATGTTCGAGGAACAGGGGGAAGAAGTTGCTGTTGAAGTGGCAGTGAAACACCTGCAGGGAGAGAGCACCAGCTCAGAGTCAGTGATGAGGAACCAGGGGGGCTTCACTCCAACAGGGGAACACCAGGAACTCAAAGCAGAGGGAAGGTAGTCACAGTACTCATACAAACAGGTTTGGTGTTGTTGTCTCAAGAGGTGGCCCTTGAAATCAGATTAGTAATACCGATGTGTTGCCAATGGTCCAACAACGGTCTATTAAAGTGCTGTATCTATTAAAGTAGGAATGTGGTAGCGTGTGTGGATGACGGCTGGTTTAAGCCGCCCCACCTGCCCGAGACTAATCGGACTATGTGAGGCTGCACATCTGTTGAACAAGCCATAGGTTAAACCAGCCATCTCTCCACACACACACACACACACACACACACACACACACACACACACACACACACACACACACACACACACACACACACACACACACACACACACACACACACACACACACACACACACACACACACACACACACACACACACACACACACACACACACACGTCTTTCAACACCACCACCACCCTGCGTCCTTTGTCTTAAATTAAAGATTGGATTAGAGTGTGGCAGTCATCTAGGTGACGTGAAGTAATTGGCTTTGCTACAAGGACTACAAGGAAATAAAGTAAAGGGACAGCCCTTTTTGCCACTATTGGTTAGGCTAAATGGCGTCTGACCCTATATCATGTCCCACTTGATTAGCAGCAGTTTCAACACTCTGTCCATCTGGCCATGGTTTGTTGATACAGGATCTCTTGACTGCGTCTGCGTGTTTGGTGTGCCTGACGTCAGCGTGCCTGACGTAGGGTGCGACACCTTGGCGTTTACCTGGACGAGGTTCATCGACGCGAACCACATGAAGTTCTTGTGCTTGGAGAGCTGCCTGAGGTACTGTCCGATGGTGACGGGCTGTTCCTGGGGAGGCAGGGCATGGCCGATGCCCAGCCTGGGGGAGAAGGGAGAGGGACGGAGACACAACGGTCACAACAGGAGCAAAACGATTTGGTTGCACATCAAGTCAAAGTTTATTTATCTCATGTACAGCAGACAGATGTATGCCGCTCAACCATGGTAAAAAGGAGGAAAGAGGAAATGGATAGATAGATAGATAGTGCACACTAGTAAGGAAGTAAGTAACTATCCTAATGGGGAGACAGTGAGGGGAATAAGGGAAATAAAAAACACAAAAATGTAATAATGAAAGTAAGTAACATTGCTTGCTTCCAATTACGCCTATGCTATTCATTTTCAGTAGTTCTTCAATTGAGTGGAAGAGCCCGATATAAAAACGTTTAACTGCAACAACAATGGCTTTGGGGATTTGAACCGTAAACTACAATAACAACAATGGTGTTAGAGATTTAAACTTTAAACCAACATGGATCTCAGCCAAGACTGTGGCTTTGTCTCCTATCAGGTCTCTGCTGTCAAGCGGAATGCCGCGGAACAGCGCGGAACGCCGCGTCACCACTCTTTTTAATTGCATTATTATTAGAGCTGTCAAGCGATTAAAATATTTAATCGTGATTAATCGCATTAATGTCATAGTTAACTCACATTAATCGCAAATTCGTTTTCTATGCTAAATATCCTTGATTTCTGTGTCCCATTAATTCTTCTCATTTTAATGCTCTTATCAACATGGTGAAGTGCATCGGCTTGCCTTGTGCAAATGATTTTTTATTGATAACAACATTGGCATATACTGATCAATACAGGAAGATACAAAAAAAGAGCCTATAGTGCAATCAAAATCTAAGCAGTCCTTTAGAGTGCTTTGAACAAATGTCATTTGAACATAGCAGTCAGGCTACTGCTTCTTTGTTTTGAGCCAAAGAATTGTTTTATTTTATTATTTTTTAATAAAAGATTTGCGTTAATCGTGCGCTAAAAAAATTGACGCCGTTAAAATTGGTTTGCGTTAACGCCGTTAATAACGCGTTTAACTGACAGCTCTAATTATTATGCTTGATGATAGAGTGAGATAGACAGGAAGGAAATGGAGATAGAGGGGAGGACATCAGCAGCAATGCCCCACAAAACCAACCGGGGTCACTGCGATCAGGGCTGGGCCTTAACGGTACACGCTCTTCCCGGTGAGCCACTCACTCTTTGAGGCCGGCAGCGTCGTTCGTCCCGGGACGGAGCAGGCTCTCGAAGCGCCGCCGCAGCAGCCGGGACACGGCCCAGAAGCCCAGCGCCGACACGGCCGCCAGCGCCACGCAGAACAGCCGGAACGAGCGCAGGTCCTCCTTGTCCCAGAAGCAGTAGGACAGGAAGACGGACAGCGAGCCCACGGCGCTGAACAGCGAGCAGTGGAAGTTGAGGCGCGTGCGCTCCGCCGCCGACACCGCCAGGTCCGCCAGCAGGGCGTTGTGGTTGAGGTCCACGGCGGTGAGGAAGCCGTCGTAGAGGCACAGGCACACCAGGAACTGGAGCGAGGGCCGCGCCCACGCCACCCAGAAGCCCAGGAAGGAGAGGGCGAACAGGGGCCCGTTGCGGGAGAGGGCGGCCAGGCGCTTCAGCACCACCTCGGGGGACGTGATCTGGGAGCCCACCCTGGGGAGGTGGGGAGGGAGGGGGGCCGATCAACGTAAGAGGGAGCGTCATGCCTTCAAATTGTATTCATAGTGACAGTACACATCAATCATCTTTAGTTGTAATTTTTTTTTTTTTATGTTTTACGAGTTAGCCAAGAGGCTAATTTACGTCATGTCAAAAACATGACAATTAATTAATAAAGTAAAAACAAAAAAGGAACAGTATAGCAGCATTAAAACAACTCAACAGCAATGCAATATCTATACTAGAATAGATGGAGGTGGTACACACAGGTCCACCGCTCAACAGTCCAGGATAATGGCCGTCCTATGAGAAGATCTCACTACATTTGGTGACTGACTGCAGTTATGAATACAGGGAGATGGGGAGAGACTCACTGTGGCGAGCTAAGAAAGGCTCGGTCGCTCAACCAGCCGAAGAGGGGGTCGTTGAAGCTGTTCCATATCAGGAACACGGCCTTTGGAGGGGGAAGGAGCCAACGTTAAAGGGCTCTGTAGACAACGACGCTTAACACACTCACTGACAGAGCGAGCCGGGCCGTTAGACACCAACGATGGAGTGTTGGGTTGGTGGTTCAGCGAGCAAGACCTCGTCCTGTCCTCAGCAACGTTTCATCGTTTGGATGCGTATGAGGTTTGTAATTTAAAAATAGAATACAGTTTTCTTTGTTTGGATGCGAATTTAAGGATTCTCTCTCTCTCTCTTCGCACGTTGGCCTACCTCTCCCACCCAGAAGGAGACCTTGTCGATCTTGTAGACGGACACGAAGGTCTCGACGTAGTACAGCAGGAACACGTTGTGGAGGATGGACACGAAGAGGGCCAGCGAGCCGTACAGGACGGCCGTGTTGGGGACGGCCGGCCGGTAGAGCCACCGCCGCGCGCCCATGCTTCCTCCCCCTCACCGTCCTCCACGCCGGCCTGGGGGGGGGGGGGGGGTGTCACCGCCTCACTGCCGCCTGTCATCATGAAGTCATTTTGATTATTATTATGAAGGCGTTAATGATAACACACACGTACAGTTTTCAGTCCGCAGTTTGAGGCCTTCACATCGTCCGTTTTCTCCGGTTGCTTCCTACTTGTCTGAAGCCATTCGTGAGCTAATGCCTCCTACAGCATCATAAGGCCTAAAGAAAAAAAAAAGTTTGGTTCCTGTTGGATGTCAGTTGAGGGCATGGGTAGGTAGGGAATTTATTTTATTTTATTATTTTATTTTTTCCTGCGGCAGCGAATGATAGGTAGGTTGTTTTCATTTAAAATCGAGAAAATTCGCTCATCCTTGTACAGAATGAAGAGGTGCTGTACCAAAACGTAATTATAGTTTGCAAAAATAAATAAATAAAAAGTTTTTTGTTTTTTTAAAGCTCCTAAAATAATTTGGGTCGCACATAAATTGACAGGGTCGGCCTAATGTGTTTTTTGATGCATAATAGCAGAACACTGTTTCGAGTATTTTCAGACAATATTTCTCCAATAACAATAATGAGTATGTAACAATTTAGGAGGGTGCAGTAGGGGGGGCACCTTTTTAGGTTTTTAAATAACGTAAATAGAATTTGGGTCGCCCAACATAATTTCTAATTGCATCCATGTGCGTGTAAACCCTAGTCTCAGTCCACTGGGACTATCTCCGGACAGGTCAGGGGAGCGGTGGTAGAAGGTCATATCCTGTTTGTTAAGACAGCCTCTCCTTCCTTGCCACATGTACACACTACCTAGAGCTGTAGTGTAGTGTAGTGTGGGTGTGCATGCTGGTTTTATGGGTGGGGAGGGAATGACCCGCAAGACACAGAAATAGGGGTGTGTGTACAACCTGAGCCATATGTGTGACAACTGTTATTATCATATTTCTTGATTCCACACTGGAATCAAGAAATATGCGCCCTATTTACAGCTGGAATTTCCAACTGTAAATAGGGCGTTTACTTCTGACTGGAAATAAATGATCAGACTTCCCTTTATGTGCAAAGATACAGCATATTGAGCTTACACTTTGCAACAAATTGATTATCATATTTATGCTACTTAACCTAGTATTCAAGCCTTAGTCATCATTAGTCACAATGCCTTAAATCATTTTGGCTTAAGAACAGCATGGATACTTAATGATTTATGTGCTCTTCAAATGCGCTTCAACTGATTAATGTTTTATGAACAATAAATTCCAGTAGCATGCCTCGACACTTCTGCAAAATAACTTCCTCCAAATACCAAAAGCCTTCATTTGGCACACGTTAGACTTGTTGCGAGCTGAAACTGAACAAAACCACACCAGCTATCCCTGTGCACATATCTATTCATGCAAGAGGAAAATTACAGGGAACCTTCGAGATATAAATATCCCGAGGCGAAAAAGGCATACCTAAACAGCATTCTTAAAATAAAAAAAAACGGTTGACAATGGCAAACACTTCAGAGAGCTCTTACCACCCAACCAAATAGATTTCACAGGTGGCTCATGCCATAACCAACATCTTTCGGTGTAGAAGCATTGACTGCTCCTCCCCCCCCCCCCTCTCAAGAGTCACAGCGATAAAAGCAATGACACGTGAAGAGACTTCCTGTTTTGTACCACGGACGCATAGTGAGCGATTCTCCCCTGACCTTATCTGGGGACGTCTAATAAACCAGGGAGAGGCTGCAGGGCACGATAATACCCCTCCAATGCAAATCCATTCAACAAAGCAGATTACGATTTGTTTCCAGTGTCGATGACAACTTGGCTGACACACCTGTTGCGTCCCCAAGCGGTGGAGGCTTTCAGTCGTGGGCGTGGGACACCCGATCGCCTTACACACGGGCACAATACAACTGTAATGCTCGAACACAACTCGAGCATTAATACTAACAAACACTTGGGCAAAATGATTCAGAAAGAAAACACATACGTCCTATAAGCGCATCTTCGCCGGCTGGAAAATAAAAATACCAAAACAGTTGCATCAGCAGGCATGCATGGTCATGATTCCTGAAGGATCGGAGGGTCTCGAACCGAGAATAATAGGATGAATCACACGTGAATTTTTCATGAGTTCATACATGCAGTCTTTACATGCCTGACAGTTTTGAGTCATGCCTTGTGTTTTAATCTCGATTGTCTCAGCAGACAGCCCACAGGTTGCTCGGTCGGGCATCGCAGTATCAACACGTGGATATCGATCATCAGCCATGAGATAAACCCACAGATCTCGTCCCACCCGTGCACCAGCCGGGCTAGCTTAGGGCTAGCGGGTTAGCTGTCGTCAAGTAGCGCTGTTGAGTTAGCATCGCGCTAGTTGCGGAGCGAACAACAGTCCGACTGGCGCAAACGGATGACAGTATTTAAGAAACGCGTTACTCAGACTCCAATTGAATCGTACACTCCGATACTTACCGCCAATAAAACCATCGATCCGAGCTCCACGGATGTTTGAAGTAACGGCGTTACCAGTTGCTTGACTGCTGATCAGCGGCGGTTCTCCGATCACCGGCGGCGGGCGACTTAAGAGTTCCTGCAACAGCGAATAGTGCGCCCCGCAGTCGTAGGACCGCACTCCCAGGACCGCCGTTGATTTGAGTTTGCCAAGGCGCATGCGCAGGCGAGTTATTTATAATAGATCCTAGGATGGCTTTGTAAATGTTGTACTTTCTACTTTACTATATTGCTGATTTTACCTTGTTAGATGGTTCGCTTAGGTATTAGAGATGCTTAGTTGAGGTATTAGGTTAGAGATGTTTAAGTTCAGGTATTAGTTAGAGATGGTTTAGTTCAGGTATTAGCTGGAGATTGTTGCATTTAGGAATTAGATTGGAGATGCATCTGTAACCTAATTTAAAAGTTAAGTTTAAGTATTGGTTATAGATGGTTACGATTAGGGTTAGGGTTTATTTCGGTCGTTTTAGATATGATTCGCAACGTACTGTGTACTGTGTCTAACCCTCATCACGTTTTCATTAATAATTCCTAAATGAACCATGAGATGCATTCGCCAAGGAAATACAAACGGGTTACAAAATGTAGGGTCCTAGAAATGCGGTCCTAAACTGCAGCATCCGCTATTGCGTTTACTATTGTAGACAGGACCACGTCACACGTCTGAATCTCCCCGGAACTCCCCTGGCTCTCTGGACACGACAGCGCCGTGGACCCGGGGAGGGGGGCGTGGCGCCACGCCCCTCTCCCCGGGTCCACGGCGGGGAGAGCCGGGAGAGCCGGGTCCACTGTCGATAGCAGTAGGGCCGAGGCGCCACGCCCCTTTGGATAGGGTCGAGCTCCATGGTCGAGCTCCATGAGTGAACACCGACGTGGGTAGCGACCATGGGTAGCGACGCACGTCGGTGGTCGCTCACTTAACGGAGGCATTCCATTTGGATGGGTTTTAAATAATAAATGCTCTAATTCTAGGTAACTCGTGATGATAGGCCTACTTATCCTACTTTTTCAACTCTGATGTCCACTTTGCGGAGCTGTCGCTGCATGCGTGGGCATGACCTTTTTATTTATTTATTTTTTAAAGGGAAGAAGGGCCTCGCTGATATTGGGAGAAATAGCCCCACCAAGCGCTGTCAAAGTCAAAGTCAAAGTCAATGTTCTTATTATTTATAAAAGGCACTCTAGAACACAGGGTCATTATGCATAATCCAATCATTTGGACATGGCAGCACATTACATTAAGGGAAAAAATTGCGATAGCAGAAATAACGTAATTATACAAAACACAATGTTTATAAAAATTGCTGAATTTCCAGACTGTAAGGATGGGAAATAAGGACATGGGAATAAGAATATCAACTATTATAAATATTAAGTCTTGGAATACCATTGAATGGGAATCATTAGAGTCGCACACCATGTTCACGTAATAACCCGTAAATAAATTTGGATTCACAAGCTTGGAGAATCCTCTTTTAAATGGGATTGAGTACATTTGAGTAAATGTAAAAAACGTGTGCGTTTGTGTGTGCGTGTGCGTGTGCGTGTGTGTGTGTGCGTGTGTGTGTGTGCGTGTGTGTGTGTGTGTGTGTGTGTGTGTGTGTGTGTGTGTGTGTGTGTGTGTGTGTGTGTGTGTGTGTGTGTGTGTGTGTGTGAGACCATTGAACATCTACCCAATTACCACGACGTTATCTATATTATGAACAGAATCGGTATTATCCTTAATCTAGTGGCGATCAGCGTCCAGATCCACTGAACACATGTTGGGGCCGATAGGGGGCAGTCAGGCATCACACTCTGAGATCTTCAGAGAAATCTCAACGGAACGAGGTGGTCCATTTAACGTCGTGCTTTCAACATAAAGCCTTCTTTAATAGGTCCATGCATAAAGCTGACGTTTTTTTAGGACGTTAGAATCCATGAATCCGATAATTGTTGGCGTTGAAAATAATATCTAAAACCATCTAATACTGTAATCGACGACTGTAATAAATTAAAGATGTAGGCTACTGTTCCTGTTCTGAAACTGTTGAATACAGAGTTTAGAGGCTATCTGTTGTGATCATGTAAAGGTAGAAATAGTAGCGTCAGGTGGTGCTGAAAGATAGCGAGAGAGCGAGAGAGAACGAGAGAACGAGAGAGAGAGAGAGAGAGAGAGAGAGAGAGAGAGAGAGGAGAGAGAGAGAGAGAGAGAGAGAGAGAGAGAGAGAGAGAGAGAGAGAGAGAGAGAGAGAGAGAGAGAGCGAGAGAGAGAGCGAGAGAGAGAGAGCGAGAGAGAGAGCGAGAGAAAGAGCGAGAGAGAGAGCGAGATGGATTTTTTTGAGTTTAGTATACCGGTGTAGTTCGGTTTGACAGTGCCGTGTGTATGTGTGTATGTGTGTATGCGTGTGTATGTGGGTATAACGGCGCAGTGTCATATCGGACAGAGGAACCACACACATAATTGCACCCCGCGACGCCAGCGACAAGCAGGTAGGTCTTTCAACGCGTTTATACCTTTCTGGGACCTACTTTATCTCTTTTCTTAACCACCTAGTAGGTGAGTGTGGTTGTGTAGTCCCGCCATGCCGCAGTCCTCTTCAGGTGCAGATGGATTGTGTTGCCTTTGTGTTACGTTCAGAGCAACACAACCCTTGTGTGTCCTCCTCCATATTAATGTAGCATATGTTTTAATTCTTTCATTGCATTATTTTTTAATCAATCATACATTTTGTCAGCCATTAAGGTCATGCACGTAACTTGTGTCAACTTCAGCATAGCCCGCCACCGTTATTCGTAGGAGAATTGCAAAAAAAATTGAGTGTTTTTTGCGGCTGTTAAGACTTCTATAACTCATCGATATTTATATTAACGAATAGGCTCGTTAACTGACCAACAGGGCGTGCACACACACACACACACACACACACACACACACACACACACACACACACACACACACACACACACACACGCGGGCGCGCGCACGCACGCACAAGCACGCACGCACAAGCACGCAGGCACACACACACACACACACACACACACACACACACACACACACACACACACACACACACACACACACACACACACCACATGGGCAAGAGTCCACTGCTTCGGCAAACAAGGTGTTGGCAGGGGGCAGGTGGTGGTTGTGGTGGGAACCAGAGGTTGCGTCACATCAGGATCCAGAGTCCCCCTCCCTCGTGACCTCCATGTAGGCCCTCGATATAGCCTGGCAGCGCAGTAGTGAGTCTCATAGAAAAGTTTCATCAAAGAGATCCAAATGTAAATGGTCCTATAAAAGAGGATCCGGAAAGCAGATCAGGGAGCTGTCTTCCCTCCAAGGTGTTCAGTAGCTTATGGAGCCAAATGCTCCGGCAGTCGTCGACCAAAATAGATTCCTCTTAGCCCATAGCAGTTTTCTGCTCACTTTTTTGGTTAAAAAAAACAAAATATTCAACACGACATCACAGAAATCGAATTAAATATTTAAACACGTGATTATGCAGTATGGCTGCATGGGGGTTTTCAGTGATCATTATTTTATGTTTATCAAAAAAAGCTTGTCAATGGCAGGACTGTTTCTTTCTAGAACAGAGGATTAATGCTAGACACAATCTTAAATTCATGGTTCTCAGAGGAGACCCATGTTCTGCTTTCTTCATGTCAGAACAATTGTTCATCACTCACAGCCTTGTTCCTCTTCTACACATCCCTTTAGTCATGGTTCATGCCCTTCCTATCCATTAGGCTCTTTACAGCTCGTTTGGGATTGAAATAGAAGTCTGAATATTTTGTTTTTCAGAACTAATATATACGGTACAAATGTCCCCCAAGGTGGAGCTGAAAGTTGTTTCTAAAAATCACTTCTAGTGCTCTGTCTCTAAATACGTGTTTTGCTGTTGGTTGACCTTTGAAATGAATGAATGGTAGAGATGTGAGTATTTTTTGAGGACACACATGGCCTAGATTAGATATTTTCCCGATACCGCCGTGCCAAACAGACAGCGTGATGGGAGAAACGAAGATAGCTCTCTAAACTAAAGCATCTCTACATATTCAAAACCATTTGCTCATTTCACTCTTGATCAGCACACGCTGTTTCGTTTTCCGACGCGGCTCCTGCTCTTCTGATCGAACCGGTCCCCCCCCCCCCCCCACACTGAAACAGATGTGTTTACCGTTCCTGCTGGTGCTATCGTGCCGTTGTGGCCACACATAATGGCTCTGTCATCACCACTAGCGCCATCTACAGCCGCACACATCACAACAGGGCCGGGTAGGGAGGACAAAGATGTGTTGACTTTGCTGTGTTGTTTTTCGGACACAAGGACAACAAACAAACCAAACATAGAATGAAGCCAAGGACTTATGCCTTCTCCCTGCCCTCTCCCCTCGAGAGGACGAGGAGGGATCTTGTTTGTTACACGTGGTGCAACATCACAGGGAAACTAACTCTTTGGCCCACATGTTAAGTCAAGTTGACTATTCCTCCTCCACCATATGGTGAGTTCTATGTGAATGATACTCTGATTCCATGGCGGAACTTTAAGAATGGGCCAACACTGTGTCCGGGTTATGTATAACTTTTTACTGAATAGGCTTAAACTTAGCCACTTGTGTTGGGTCAATAAAACGTACATTTGGGAATGCACTCTGTTTACTGTTTACATACCAGCTGATTTAACTCTATTTTCTTACTCTATTTTGGTCAGAAAGATAGAGTATCTATCTGGTTCCCAATATCTACCGGTACACTTTACAGATGACTAATATAAGCTCGTGCATAAGAATCCTGTGGAAGTGGTGAAGTTAAATTAGAGAAAATCCTTTGACGCAATTTACAAACACAGACACCATAAGGCCCACGGAATAAAACATAAAGCCCTGAACTCAGATGACTGGGATAATTCATTCAGCCGCATTACATGTCATCTGGTGGTTCTGGGCGAGTCATTAATGACGGAGGCGGTGGCAGCAATCTCTCATGTCCGCCGTGCGGAGTCGCGGAGTCACCACTGCTGTCCTCTTCCCGCTCCCCAAACGGCAAACGCGTTCCGGCTGGCGAGACGGAGCGGGGGCGACTGCGGGGAGATCGGACTGATGGCATGCGGCCTCTAATTGCCAGATTAACCATCGTTGAGGTCCATTGTGTGCGTGGCTAATGTTGAGACGGGGGGGGACGGGGGGACGGGGGGGGGGCATATCACTGCCACACGCTGTGTGTGTCTGTGTGTGTGTCCCCCATCCTCAAAAGTATTTAATTGGCTCGTTGCATAACACAGCCTGACTCATTACGGTTTTGCTAATTAGCAATATCTTGGAAGTTCAACTTGTGCGGTCACTGAGGACGGCTGGAGAAGTTGACCCTTAGGTTAGTTACCCTCAGGCGTCATGACTTGTTGTTTATCAAACCGGGCGGTTATGCGTCTGGTGAAAGGTCTCATGAGGTCGTTCCTCCTCGGGCTCTTCAATGGAAATGAAAGAACGACGGATAAAGATGTCTGTCATTTTCCACAGAATCTATCCGTCAAAAAGCAGATACATTCCGCTTTTGTGAGGAATGTATCCGCCCAGTGCTCATTGTGCCCGGTGGCACGCAATACTCTTCGACGGGGAATTGGAACCATGACACCATTTGCCTGAGTTGTGCGTTTCGAACAATGAAACGTATTCGCGACGCAGAAGGAGATCAACGTCTGCGTTCCCTGTTTAAATATTTCCTTTCCCCCGTCACAGACGGGGCCTGGTTGCAGTCAGGATGAGCTGAGAAGAGCTCCCAGCTGTCCGTTGAGGATCGACCGACCAGATACATGCTGCTGGTCTGTGTACGACCAACACAGTACACCGCGACCACCACAGTGTAGCCGATCCGCCATGACGGAGCCGAGCAGAATGCTAGCGCTGCTGTGGCTGTCGCTGCTGTTCCTGGCCAGGCAGTCGGCCCTCTGGGCCTTCCCCTTCGGCCCGTCCCTGGACGTGGACGTTACCCCCAGAACCACTGTCTACTCCAAAGGTAAGCTGTGGTGGAGGGAAGGGGGTGGGGGGGTCGAAGGTCTAGTCCCAGTTCTAATGGCTGGCGGTCACTACTCCATCACACCTACTAATCCCCTTACTTACTTGCTCATTTACCTGATTCATCCACACATTCAGGGCACTGACATACACACACATGCACCGAACGTGCACACACACACACACACGACTCACGCATGCAGATGAACGCACACGCATGCACAAACACGTGCACACAGAAAGATACAGATGCACCGACACACACACGCAGGCGCACACATGCAAGCACACACGCACAAACACGCACACACACACACACACACACACACACACACACACACACACACGCACACACACACACACACACACACACGCACACACACGCACACACGCACACACACACACACACACACGCACACACGCACACACACACACACGCACACACGCACACACGCACACGCAAACACACGGAAAGACGCTGTCCTGGTTTAGAATGTCTGCTGCTCTCTGTGCCTCCCTCTCCTCCTCGAAAAAAAACAGAAAAGTGACATAGTTTTAAAAGTTGGCCCCGGAAGCTGCCCCCCTCCTGGTGACGGTTATATATCGCCTCTCCATAGCCCTGTCCTAGATCACAGGCTCAGCGCTCACACAGCCCGCCTCAGCTAAGACAATAACAGCCTCCTCACTCGGCTGGCCACGGCTGCACATTACTGCCTGTGCACTGTGTGCGTGTGTGTGTGTGTGTGTGTGTGTGTGTGTGTGTGTGTGTGTGTGTGTGTGTGTGCGTGTGTGTGCATGCACCTCAATGGCCCCCCCATGCATGCCCTCCTCCGCAAACCCACCTCCACATACAGACACACACACACTCGCAAACCATCTTTACCCACTCATACAAGCACACACACTCACACACACACACCACACACACACACACACACACACACACACACACACACACACACATACACACACACACACACACACACACACACACACACACACACACACACATTCACAAACCACCTTTAACCTCACACTCATGCAAGCATACACGCACAC
>NC_082399.1:2621711-2656711 GCF_031168955.1 Gadus macrocephalus
GAAAATGAGTTTGAAGTGATTCTTTTTTTTATTCCAACTCCAAATTACATTGGGAATGAAGAAGTGAACTGGAGTGCTAGGAATGGAATGGACTGAATTCAATAGAACATAATAGAATAGAAGAAATATAATTGAATGGAATATAATTGAACTGAACCGAACTGAACTGAATTTAATTTAGTTTAAATTAATTTAATCTAGTTGAATTTAATTAAATTTAACTGAATTTAAGTGAATTAATTGGCTTCCTCTTCCCTCCATAAGGATACAGAGCATTTCAACTTCTCGTCAGGCCTGGAGGAAGGCAGAGACAGGTGTCCGTACGATCCTGCCAAGGGCTTCACGGGCCTCCTCATAGGTAATGAATACACTCCTAACATAAAGTCTCACACAGTCACGGTGTCTCTGTCTGCTACTGGTGAGAGAGAGAGAGAACATGCTGTCTTGTCCCTGCAGTTGAGTCCCCTTTGGGTAGCATTTCTAAATTCAGCGCTATGCCACAAACTACTTCACTGTCAGCAACATGTCTATGTGCTTGCTTACTAAATCATTTCTTTACCAGAAGCGTTGAATTAATGAGTTTAATGTTGGTATCAAGGCATCCGGTAAGGCAGTTCAGTTAGAATGAATCCATGTTGTTCACTGCAGGCCTGTAACGTTGGCAGTCAGACAAGCTGGGGAGCATCACGGGCTCTGTGCTGAAACACACACACAGATACTCACAGACACACATGTACGCACGCACGCACGCACGCACGCACGCACGCACGCACGCACGCACGCACGCACGCACGCACGCACGCACGCACGCACGCACGCACGCACGCACGCACGCACGCACGCACGCACGCACGCACGCACGCACGCACGCACGCACACACACACACACACACACACACACACACACACACACACACACACACACACACACACACACACACACACACACACACACACACACACGCGCACGCACACTGATGTCCTTTGTCCTCGTTGAACAAAGAAACTCTGTAGGGGACATGCTTTTCCAATAGTTCCATGTTTCAGCTTTATTCATACCAAAACATCCACTCAACAGCGGTTGAGTGGACAGCGATTAGTGCACCTACTCAGAGTTATATTCGCTGCACAACTCTTTTTCATAATACAAAAGAAAACATAGATCTGCACACACACCTGCCACACTGTACCTCGGGGACTTTGCTCCTCCAGACAAGGACACATGGTGGTTGTGGTGAAAGACTGGTTTATTATAAAGGTTTGTGGACAGTGATAGATCACCTGGTGCTCCATGTTGCCATGCAGAAGATCTCCCTGAGTGTGTGTAGTGATGGCTGGTTTAACCTGTGTGTACCCCCACCCAGCCCCGGAGCCCAATCAGTCTCACTCAGGCCATGTGAAACTCACTCAGGCCATAAACCAGTCATCATCCACACACATTCCCACAATAGAAAACAAACAATCCCCAAACGACCTCATTTCCCTTCCCCTTAGAGCATTAAACCCATCCAACGCCGGACTTCCCCCGTGCATCTCCTGCTTCTGATCTCATCTTTTCTCTCCATCTACCTCTCTGCACTTCTCCCTCCCACCAGAGGGGGAGATGTTCACGGCGTCGCAGTACGAGTTCCGCAGCTCTCCGACGTGCGGCGGAACTTTCCGCTGCCCGCCCTGCGGACGGAAGAGGCGCCGACGCGGTGGCTGCTGGGTACGTCACACGTTACGGCACGGAGGGCAGCGTCAAGCTAGCCGCCGGGGAACGTTAAGCTAGCCGCGCACGGCACAACATAATATGAGACATACTGCTGCTTTAAAATTAAAAACGCATTATAATAAATTAAATGCGGTTTTCTCTGAAGTTGAGCGTATTTCACCTCGAAAAATACGTACAGTTCAAATTGAAATGTAGTCAGCATTAATTAGAACTGAAAGGTGTGTCTTACACCCTGTTTGGTTTGAGGTACCTGGTGTGCTGCTCACCTGGTTCGTATGTGTGTGTGTGTGTGCTGTGTGTGCTCGTGTGCGTGCGTGCGTGTCCGTGTGTGGGTGCGTGCACCCCCCTCAGAGGCGGACTTTGTGGGCTCGGCGCTGCTGAAGGAGCACGTGAACAGCTCCATCGGCGACGACGACAAGATCTACTTCTTCTTCACGGAGCGGAGCCAGGAGCTCACGGCCTACCCCAGCCAGACCAGGGTGGCCCGAGTGGCCCGCGTCTGTAAGGTCAGAGAGAGAGAGAGAGAGAGAGGGAGGGGGAGGGAGGGAGAGAGACAGAGAGAGAGGGAGAGAGGGAGAGAGGGAGAGAGGGAGAGAGAGGGAGAGAGGGAGGGAGGGGGGGAGAGAGGGAGGGAGGGGGGGGGAGAGAGGGAGGGAGGGGGGGGGGAGAGAGAGAGAGAGAGAGAGAGAGAAGAGAGAGAGAGAGAGAGAGAGTGGGGGGAGAGAGAGAGAGAGAGAGAGGTTGAGAGCATGAGAGGTTGAGAGCATGAGAGAGAGAGAAGAAAGCGATATTAGAGATGGTTTTCAATGTACCTCTTGATGCTGTGCAAAGCTCAGACTTGCTCATAAAAAAATCATATAAATACAAAATATTCAAATACATCATTCAAAATAAAGTTCTTTCATAGCGAGAGAGAGATAGAGAAAGAGGGAGAAAAATAGGGAGAGCGAATGAGAGGGAGATAGAGACTCTCTCAGTCGCTCATTCTCACTGCCGTAAATCACGGCAGTAGTTTGCTGGGTCAGGGGGAAAGCATACGCTCTAACAGGCCTCAATGACTTTAATAGATTATTTAGCGAATTAAATTACATAATTCAGCACATTAAGTGTCACACTCTGTAGTAACAGGAGGTGAGCATAGTAAGGTTTGATCTTGAGGTAGGAGTGGGGTTCATCGGCATTGCACGGGTCATTTTGTCAGGGCTTAAGCCCTTAAAGCTTTTTATTTTAGCCCTGAGTATCATCTTAAATTAATACAAGCCTATGTGGTAGGGCCGGGCGATAAATCGAATTTTGATCGCGGTTTCGATTATAGCGTGAAACGATTAACATAATCGAAACAATTGAGTTTTAACAGCTGGACATATCTGTATATTATTTTAGATTGGAACATTTTATTTTTTAAAAAAAATTGGTGTATTTTTTTTTAAGGCGAATTTTCAAAGATCTCAGTTACAACGTTTTTTTTGGGAGAGACATGCTGAATAGGTCCAACATGTTTTCAAACTCATAAATAATCGTTTGAATAGTCGTGACTTCAATATTGACCAAAATAATCGTGATAATGATTTTTCCATAATCGAGCATCCCTACTATGTGGAATTTAGTGTGTTTAGTGAAGGACAGACTCCCACTATCCTTTCAGGAAAACAGTCGCATTGCAGTCAAACAATATCTTCATTCTAGACAAGCTCCCCATTTTAGTCCAACCAGATCGCGGCTCCCTTGCAAATAGTGTCTCAAAGCCAGTCAAGGACCCTGCTATTACACCTACCGGCAGGTTGGTCCCGCCTCCATCAGTATACCCTTACGGATGCATCCACTTGAGATGCTGCTGGACCCCCCATGCGGTCTCGGGCACGGCGAGGTCAGAACTCACAGAATCAGGCAGAGCTCAAAACGTGTACTGCAGATCTATTGTTTGTTTGTTCATGCGGCGTGCCGGGCCAAAGTGGAATTAGTTTGACAACGAGAAAAACTTTGGGCGCTGCTCTCCCCAGCAGGAAACACGGAGTGGGTCTTAATGCATCTCAAGAGCGGGAAATTAGAGACAGACAGCCTCAGATGATGGAGAGAGAGAGAGAGAGAGAGAGAGAGACAGAGAGAGAGAGAGAGAGAGAGAGAGAGAGAGAGAGAGAGAGAGAGAGAGAGAGAGAGAGAGAGAGAGAGAGAGAGAGAGAGAGAGAGAGAGAGAGAGAGGAGAGAGAGAGAGAGACAGACAGCAGGATGATGGCGAGAGAGAGAGAGAAAGAGAGAGAGAGAGAGAGAGAGAGAAATTACAGCAGCAGATGATGGCGAGAGAGAGAGAGAAAGAGAAGAGAGTGACCGCAGCAGATGAGGGAATGATATAGAAGAGAGAGAAAGCACAGCAGCAGATGAAGTAGAAAGAGAGAAGAGAGAGAAAGAGACAGCAGCAGATGAAGTTGAAAGAAGAGAGAGAGAGAGAAGGGACAGCAGCATATGACGGAGCGAGAGAAGAGGGAGGAAAGAGACAGCAGCATATGATGGAGCGAGAGAAGAGAGAGACAGCAGCAGATAAGAGAGAGAAGAGTGAGACAGCAGGTGATGGAGAGAGAAGAGAGAGACAGCAGCAGATAAGAGAGAGAAGAGAGAGACAGCAGCAGATAAGAGAGATAAGAGAGAGAGACAGCAGCAGATAATAGAGAGAAGAGAGAGACAGCAGCAGATGAGAGAAAGAAATGAAAGAGCAGCAGATAAGAGAGAGAAGACACTAGAGACCGCTCGCAGAGGATGAAGAGGTGAACATTGCAGCAATACACTGCTGTGAACTCTTATAAGAGAAAGCGATATCCCTAGACAATAATGTTAACGTTAATTTTCAATGATCACAATGTACTTTGAAGAGATAAAGGCTCAATGGTTCGTAAGAAAGCATCCAAATAGAGCTTGTCTATCCTAAATATATTCTGGGGGAGGATTCACCCCCCCCCAAACCCCAAAACCCTGCAGGGGTCGGGTCTAAGCCCAGAATGTCCTCAGATCCTCGCTACGCCCTTGGTGGGGTTTATCATGTCATTATCTGGGGGAGTGATTTCTGAGCAGAGGAACCGGTGGATTTGAGATCGTGTCCCAGTCCCAACGCAACGCGATTTCCAGTTTCCTCTGACCTTTGTAAGGTTGGGTTTCTGAACAAGAATCGGACAAAGCAATATCCAAACCGTTTATGTACCCTGTACCGGAAGTCCTCCCCCCTCTCCAGCCTCTCGCCGCTCAACCCATGAACCTCCGCCCCCTATCTCGCCCATGACCTCCAATCAGAGCATCCGGTTCTAGACGTTCCCTCCCTGTTTCTTCACTCAGAAGAGCTGGCTGCTATGGCGCTGTTACCAGGCAAACTAGCACTAACTATCAAACCCAGCCCCCCCCTCCCTCCCTCCGCTTTGAGAGGCAGACTCTCTCAATATCCCTCTTCCAAACCCTCCCCCTCCTCTTCCACCACCTCCTCCTCCTCCTCCTTCCCCCTCACTTCCCTCCTGATCACCATTACCAAGACAGACAGGCAGGCAGAGAGGCAGGCATGCCCAAGCAACTATTCCTGGCAATCTTGTTTTCTCCCCCCACACTCAATCATCACACTTTAACTCTGGCTCTCGCTCTCTCTCTCTCTCCTCTCTCTCTCTCTCTCTCTCTCTCTCTCTCTCTCTCTCTCTCTCTTTCGCTCTCTCTCTCTCTCTCTCTCTCTCTCTCTCTCTCTCTCTCTACCTCCTCCTCCTCTTCTCTATCTCTCTTCCTTTCTCTCTCTCCCTCTCCTCCTCTCCTCCTCTCTCTCTCTCTCTCTCTCTCTCTCTCTCTCTCTCTCTCTCTCTCTCTTTCGCTCGCTCTCTCTCTCTCTCTCTCTCTCTACCTCCTCCTCCTCCTCTTCTCTATCTCTCTTCCTTTCTCTCTCTCCCTCTCCTCCTCCTCCTCTCTCTCTCTCCTCTCTCTCTCTCTCTCTCTCTCTCTCTCTCTCTCTCTCTCTCTCTCTCTGTCTCTCTCTCTCTCTCTCTCTCTTTCTCTCTCTCCTTCTATACCTCCCCCTCCTCCTCTTCTCTCTCTCTATTCCTTTCTCTCTCTATCCCTCTCTTTCTCTCCCTCCTCTCCTTTCTCTCCCTCCTTCATCATCTCACCTCTGTCTCCCCATCTCGTGGCATCACTGTCCGGCCGGGCTTGCAGCCCAACACCAATCCTGGTATTGGACCAACTCCACCTTCGCAATCACGGCCTCCAAAGGAGTTAACCTCTAAAACACCGGGTGGAACTTCGGAAACGTCGATGAGGCTTCCAGACCCTCTCATTAGTTGCTGCTGCTGCTGCTGCTGCTGCTTCCAGTGCAGCAGCAGCAGCAGCAGCAGCAGCAGCAGCAGCAGGCAGCAGCAGCAGCAGCAGCAGAGATGACAGTTCTGGAGCGCTGGCAGCAGCCCAGGTCCGAACCAGGCCACCCGCCGCAACCCCCCCCAACCCAGGCTCCTTAGCCCCTTGAAGGCCTGCTGGACCAGGGTTTCCCGAACCACGGGTCGGGGATCATCAGGGGTCAAAGGGCCGACCTCCGGAAAAAATATTAAGATTCAATATTTGATTATTGACAGTTTCTCGGCCATCACACCACATTGTTTAATGTAAAAAAAAATCAGCCTCTTCATTATGACACGAATGTTGATTTGTCAATTACGGTCCTGCATGTGTTCCGGCTTGTTGATGGAGGTCTCGTTGGGCCCTATAGGCTCAGGGTCCCCCCACGCTCCACTGGGCTCTGGCTTTAACCGGTTTGAGGAGGTAGCCGTACTAGACGTGCTGGTGACGTGACCAACTGCCACGGGCAGTTAGCAGGACTGGAAGCCTGTCCCTTTTCTCCGTCCTTTGTCATCGCAATCATCCAGGCTGTCGCATCTGTGTTCCCCGCTGCCAATCAACCATCGCTTTTCCCCCAGAGATAATTACGCATATTAGCGAGTAATGACGTCGGTTGTGTGTAAAAATAACACCTCTTTCTAGAAGCGTGAAAAGGCAAAAATAGCCGGCCTTGTTCTGCCGCCGTGTGTTCACGCAGGCACGTTCTTGTTCTCAGCGTTTTTCCCGGGACGCTGGTTTTCCCCGATCCGGACCGCAGAGTGCTAAAAAGCCGCTAGCTCCTAGCGGGTGCGAATGAACGCTAGCTGGTTGCCAACCGCTAACCCAGATTCAACCCGAGGACCCTCAGCGCACACACGAGGGAACCATCCGGAACCACAGATTGCCTGGGGGGGTTTACCGCAGAGGCAACGCTAGCAATCTAGAACGTTCCTCTGGTTAAATATGCCATTGCATGCTCTTGCGTATGACTTCCCATCTGTGCCTCGCTAGGACTTTTCTTGGTCCCGTCGGGCTAAGGCACGATGATGAGACGGGGACTTGATGCCATCGACGCGCTCGCGGGCGTCGACTTCGTATATGAGTGTTTTATTTTATTTTTGAAAACCCCAGCTCCTGTTTTGTTGTTCCGTTCCTGAGCTACCTTTGAAACCCAGAGCACCGGCTTCATCAAGTCTTCCAGACGCGTTTTTCTATATTTTTTTCCCCCCCCCCATCCCTTTCTTGTGATTTTCTCAGAGACCTGGCTCGTTCTGACGGAACAAAACAAACCAATCGTGTCGACCGCCCATCGGCATCAATACGAATGCAGGCTCCTCTCTTCCCCTCGTCCTCATCTGAAACCCTAATATGTCCTCATTGTTTTTGCGGATGTCGTTGTTGTTGTTGTTGTTGTTGTTGTTGTTGTTGTTGTTGTTGTTGTTGTTGCTGTTGTTGCGGTCTATATCTCAGAACAGAGAGACAGGCAGGACAGGGGAGCTTTTATATTCTGACAAGCGTTTGAGACACCTTGCAGAGAGCCATAAATTAAGAGTGATGGAGCTTTGTTTAATTTAGACCAACCTAAAAAAAGAGGGCTATCCATCTACAGCATCTCTCTGGCCTTTCTCTCTCTCTCCCTCTCTCTCTCTCTCTATCTCTCTCTCTCTCGCTCGCTCTCTCTCTCTCTCTCTTCCTCTCTCCCTCCCTCCTCTCTTCCTGTCTCCCTCCATCTCCCCCTCTCACTCCCACCCTCCTCAATCTCTCCCTCTCTCTCTGCCTCTCTCTCTCCCTCCCTCCACCCCTCTCTCTCTGCTCTCTCTCCTCCCACCCTCTCTCCCTCTCTCTCCTCCGTTTTCTCCTAAATTAGGTGTTCTAAATCACTCCTTTCAGAGTAGCCTCCTCTAGCCCTGTCTCCGCCCGAATGCAATTAGAGGGAATGTGCTTCAGTCGGCACAGTGGGAGCCAACGCACCCGCGCTCGGCCACGCTCCCTGGAACCCCTGTGCCCTCCTTTTACCAGCATTCCTGTACCCCATCGCGCCCCAATGTGTGTGTGTGTGTGTGTGTGGGTGGGGGTGTGGATGTGGGTGTGTGTAGGAACAACTGATTTATAAAGTCAATAGCAAATCTATCTTTTATTGGCGGTGTGCACGCACACAACACCTGCATGAATCAGCGTTTATGCCTCAGCCATGCATATGATGGTGTGCGTATGTGCTGTGTGTGTGTGTGTGTGTGTGTGTGTGTGTGTGTGTGTGTGTGTGTGTGTGTGTGTGTGTGTGTGTGTGTGTGTGTGTGTGTGCGTGTAGGTTTGTGCATGTCAGATGGGCGAGTTTAATATATATCCCGCGGAGTACATCAATGTCATGACTTGGGACTTGGCTCATGCCTAACGTGTCTCTCTCTCTCTCTCTCTCGCTCTTTCTCTCTCGCTCTCTCTCTCTCTCTCTCTCTCTCTCTCTCTCTCTTTCTCTCTCTCTCCCTCTCTCTCTCTCTCTCTCTCTCTCAATCCCTCTCCCTCTCCCTCTCTCTCTCTCTCCGGGTCTGCAGAGCGACTGGGGCGGCCAGCGGACCCTCCAGAAGAGGTGGACTTCCTTCCTGAAGGCCCGGATGGTCTGCTCCGTGCCCGACTACGAGCTCCACCTCAACATCATGCGGAGCGTCTTCGTCCTGCAGGAGGCCGACGCCCACTCCTCCGTCTTCTACGGCGTCTTCGGCCTGGAATGGTGAGAGGAGGGTTCACCCCCGGTGACGGGGCGCGACGTTCGACTGGATACTTGTTTGATTTGTTCGATTTCAGCTTATTTCTAGACTGAAAAAATACACAACTCTGCGTTGTGTATTTTTTCGTCGTAGTAGTAACTCTTGAAGTGGAAATCAAGGCAACTTGCCAGGTTGGATCAGAGGGTCGAATAGATTGTTTATTCGAGGATGTAATACAGCACAGGTACAGACTTTGGTGGAATAGTCTCTTTTTTGCCTTGGACCATTCGAGGCTGAATACTTTAACGAAAAGCCTCAGCCAAAGAGTCTTAAGAGCAGGCATGTACCCTCTTGCCCACCCTTTCCGGTTGGAAGCGATTCTGTCCTGCACTTAGCGGCTGTGCAAACGGTTCCACCGAGACGTCAGACATCCGTTGTGCTGCTGGCGCTGTTACCGTAACACCAGCCCGGCAGAGACAGCCTCTCCATAAAGGAAGTCCGGGACACCGTGCTGATGAACTGTGTCAGGGAGCACGGACGGTGCGCCGGGGAAAAGCACTTCTACAACAGACCCGCAGCGAAGCGGGCAAAACGCGATTCATAGCAATCGCTCACAGTTAACCGAACAAAATCCCAATGCACCGACGGAGTGAATAAATCAGGTGGAAACCTGACACACCTGGTGGTGTGCATAAGAGGACGGGCTCTACAGTTTCTTTCGAAACAACAACACGGATTAACTTGCCCGATGCACGGGCGATGTTCCACTCGTTCCTTCTCACATTCTTTCTATTCTTTCTTTCTTCTTTCTCTCTCTCTCTCTCCTTCCTTTCTCTCATTATTTCGTTCTTTCTATTCTTTCTGTCTTCCGTCCATACTCTCTTTCTTTCCTCCTTCTATGCTCTGTCTTCCTTTCTCTCCCTCTCTATCTTTCCTTTCTTCTGTTCCCTGATTATCATCCTTTCTTTCCTTTCGCGCAAATGAACGGAAGAGGCTGAGACGATACCGTGATGTACGGGGCCGGCCAAACAAGCAGGTGGAGGTAAAGAGCTGTGACAGGAGACTGACTCAGGTGGCCACGTATGCTAAGTAGAAGTGGCTGCGGTCGGGGAGGGTGTGATGACCGTCACGGGGCCCATGGCTGTCAGGAGGAGCCTCCTCATTGTGTATAAATGCTGAGAGTTCTGCTGCAGAAGACTTGGCCCGGGGGTATGTGTTTTAGATTTGACAGTCGAGAGGAGTAGAGCAGTGGAGCTGTAACAATATCTCCCTCTCTCTCTGACGCTTTCGCTCTCCCTCTCGTCTCTCTCTCTCTCTCACACTTTCAATCTCTATATCTCTCTGTCTCACTCTCTGTCTCTGTCTCTCTCTCTCTTTCTCTCTCTCTCTCTCTCTCTCTCTCTCTCTTCACCACACTTTGAGGATATCACATTTCAGCTTCAATTTCTATCTGTTACTACGTCTGAGTTTCTTCTCTTTCTCTCCTTCTTTCGCTTTGGTTCCTTCTCTCATTCTTTCTTTCGTTCTTTCTATTCTTTCTGTCTTTCTTTCCTTCTTTCTGCCTTTCTCTCTCTCCATCTTTCCTTTCTCTCTTTCCTCCCTTCTATCTTCTCCTTTCTCTCTTTATTTCCTTCTTTCTTTCCTTTCTGTCTTCCTGTCTCTCCCTCTCTATCCGTCCTTCCTTTCCCTCCCTGATTACCATCCCTTCTTCCCTCCCACTGTGTGTCAGGTTAAATACACGCAGGGACTCACCTGAAGGAGGGAGCCCTTCGCCGTGTGTTAGCTCATCCAGTGCGGGCAGCAGTGACTAATCCCCCCATGAGGGACATCCATTAGCTGTAGATGCCTCCTGTTCAGTCGCCTCTCGTTTCTCTCGCTGGAATGGGTTTGAAGTCCCGGCGTGGAATCACAATGGCCTCGGAGAATGGGACTCAGACATGTCTAACCGTGACTAATCTACCCTTGGGGGAGGATTAAGTTTAGGGGTCACCTGGACCCCCCCCCCCCCTACCCCCCGTTATCTACTCATGCTGTTGTCATTTGAACAGCGTGAGTCTCCGCCGATACTGATTGTAGTTTAACATTTATTCGAACAATATAACACTAATTATATAAACGTGTGTCTTTATGACTGCTTGATTAAATCTTTAATGACTTGCCTTTGCACGAAGGCGGTAACTCTTCATTATCTCATTAAAATGTGTTTGGTCAACTAGGATCCCAGAATCCCTGTTGGTTTGTGTTTCTCTGATCATTTGATGTTGCCGCTCAATGCGACTACAACATTCCAAAGCATTGATTGTCTCACTGAGGATTCTTGGTTAATGCAGCAGAACCCTTCACTGACACTCCCAGTGCGACTTCCCGTGATCATCAATCAAGCAAGTGTTGCACGAGGAAAAAGATGGCATCACCGACGGTTTTAAAAACCCAAATCAACATTCTGAAATGAATTTCTGAACTTGGAATTGGAACTAAATAATAACGTTATCAGCTGCTTCCAGAGAATCTGAATCAACCGTTCTGTTCTGGAACAGTAGAAATTATTTTGTTTGCATGCACTTTTTCGTTCTTGTTAATATATCGCTATAGTTGTCGTTTTGGTTCATTGAACTGTTACCCAGCCATGGTTGTAATGGTGTGTAGGAGTGGACCTGTTCTTTCAGAAGGGCAGAGAAAAGACCAACAAAGTGGACTTAGATCACCGGTCACTGACTCAGACACAGACTCAGCCTTTCCATCACAAAATACACCGTAGAAGTAACAGACCCCAGAAAGAAGTGATTATTTCCTGCCAACGGAAAACAAGTTGCTTGCCGACTGAGCGTGAGTAAACTCGAGTTAAGAAGGGGGGATTACACCAGCTGTCAGTGATATGATGAATGCCGGGTTTCAAACCCCCAAGATAGCACTGTGACTGTGAAGAAGAAGAAGATGAGGAAGAGGAGGATAAAGAAGAAGAAGAAGAAGATGAGGAAGAGGAAGAAGAGGAGGATGAAGAAAAAGAGGAAGAGGAGGAAGAAGAAGAAGAAGAAGAAGAAGAAGAAGAAGAAGAAGAAGAAGAAGAAGAAGAAGAAGAGGAAGAGAAAGACGAAGAAGAAGGAATCATGTGGCTAAGCCCACAGCATTAGCCACATGATTCACCCCCGGAACATTCTCCTGCGTTTGTTTACCCTCGCCTCTGTCATCGGAGGTGTGCGTGCTTTCTAATGGGTCGGGAACCCGAGCTGCGTGACGCTGAGCCCCCAGTTAACACAAAGGAGAACACAGTGTTGAATAATGAACCGTAGCACACCTTCTCTGACTGTATTTTGACCGTGGCCGGTGTCGTGTTTCAGGAAGAACATCAAGGCGTCGGCCATCTGCCAGTACTCCTTCGCAGATGTGCAGTCGGCCTTCGACGGGCCCTACATGGAGGTCCTGGACTCGAAGTGGAGGGAATACACCGGGAAGGTTCCGGAACCAAGACCCGGCTCTGTAGGTCCCAACACCCACACCACCACACCCTTAACCATCACCCCAGCATTCCCACTACCATATACTATATTGCATTTCATTTTTATTCTCCCTGCATTAATTTATCTTTGCCCTTAACAGAAATGATAGATCAATGTCTGTCTCGCCTTCTATTCTCCTACTTTCATGTCGATCTCTCTGTTCTTTGACTCACTCACTATTATGTTTGTGTCTGTCTGCCTGCCTGTCTGTCTGTCTCTCCCTCCATGTCTGTCTGGCTGTCTGCCCTGTCTGTCCATCTTATCTGTTTTCTCTCACCCTGTCTATCTGTCTGTCAGTCTCAACTGTCTCTCTCACCCTGTCGGTTCTCTCTCCGTTTCTGTCTCCAGTGCATAACGGACGTGCACAGATCCCAGGGCATCAACTCATCCCGGGACCTGCCTGACAGCGTCCTCACCTTCGCTCGACGGCACCCCCTGGTGGCCGGCCAGGTGCATCCTATGGGTGCACGACCTCTGATGTTCAAGAGGAACGTCAATTACGTCAAGATTGCTGTGCACAAAGTGACGGCGCTGGACGGAGACGTCTATCCCGTGTTCTTCTTAGGAACCGGTGAGTCGATGGGTTTGGCGTTTTTATTTGAGGCATTTCATTCGAACTGAAAGCTCCTCAAATTTTTTTTTTTCCAGCATGTTTTACTTAGAAAAAAAACGGGACATGGGGAGGGGAAAGTAGGCACGACGTTCTTGGCTGCTTCGTGATTAAATTAAATTAGGTTGCTTGCGTGTACAATTACACCTGCACATCATTGCTATCCAACTGTAACCTAGCGCTCACTCAAAGTTTGCCTTTTGCAGCAGATGGATGCTATTTATGATTATATTCTTGGAGGAACCTTCTACTTGTCCAAAAATCATGCTTTAGAGGAAGTGATTACATGAAAATGTATTAAATTGTTATACATATTGCTTAATTAATTAATTGGTGCTCTATCTATGCATGATTTATATTCGTGGAGTTTTTGGAAATGGTCTATCAAGGTGAGCAAACGTCACTCTTCCTTCCCGGTGAATAGATAGAATGCCTTGTTTACATCTTGTCTGTTCTAATTAAAGCCTGTTCTGTCTCTTAGATCACGGTTGGCTGCACAGAGCTGTAGACATCGCTGGAGAAATGCACATCATTGAGGAGCTGCAGCTGTTTGATAAGCCTCAGCCCATAGAGAGCCTAGTCCTATCCCCAATCATGGTATGCATATAGATCTATTATGTATATGTTTATGTATGTATGGCAGTCGACCCTGCCACACATACACACACCTCAGTGGATCTGCTGGGCTCCCCATCCAGGGCACAGGTAGGTGTTGCATGGAAGCCAGTTTACCGGAGTCGGTAATGCGTTTGCATGCATCGCAGATGGTGAATGTCACGTCTCTCTCCCTCTGGAAGCGTGTGCGGGGGCGGCTGCTTTAACCCGTGTGCCTTGATTACCAAAGGCCCCCTAGCTCTGTAACCTCAGCCAGCCCCAGAGTCCAATCAGCCTGACTCAGGGCCAGGTGAGGCTGCTCAAACCAGCCGTCGACCAGCCACGCTCCCCAGAATGTTTAAAGAGACGCAATTTATTTAAGAGGCATTTTTTCCTCTCATATTCGTTGAAATTCTCCTTGCATCCCGACAGCAATCAATAAATCAAATGCTCTGACCTAAAAAGTAAAACCCTGTCTCTGAAGCCATGGCAGGTCTCTGTTTTTATTTTAATTTTTTGCACCTGTTTATTGCACACCTGTTTATTTGCACACCTGTATATTTGCACACATTTTGTACTGTTATCTCTAAATAACAGCTACTTCTACTTCTACTCATGCACATGGACCATCCATTCCACTTTTTCTATAGGCTAGGTATTGTGGGCTCATGGTTTTGTTTAGGTGGGATATGTATGTATACATGTGTTATGTTGTGTTGCGTTGTGTGTATGTATGCTAGCTGCTAGAACACCTACATTTCTCTGCTGAGATGAATAAAGTATATTGTATCTTATCTTATCTTGATAATCCCGACCAATCATTTCACTGATCCCTGGCCCTCTCACAGCGAAGCGTGTTCGTGGGCTCCTACTCCGCCGTGGTGCAGGTACCCATGGCAACCTGCCGGAGGTACACCTCCTGCTACGACTGCGTCTTCGCCCGGGACCCCTTCTGCGCCTGGGACAGGAAGAGCTGCGTTGAGATAAGGCCGCACGGCCAGAGGTGGGACTCACAGACGGGCACGCGCAGACAGACAGACAGACAGACAGACAGACAGGTGTTGGGAGAACATGCATATACACACACACACACACACACACACACACACACACACACACACACACACACACACACACACCACCAACCCATCGACTCACAAAGGCACATCCAAACATGCACCAAACATGTTGTGATTGGTAGAGGAGTTGTTTTGTATCCGGGGCTCATTCAGTCTGCATGAGCGAGCGGCAGATATCTTAATCTCCATTACGGCTCTAATCGCACCGCCCCCTACTGTGCGGTCTTTTCTTTGTGCCGGGGGATACGGCCCAGCTAATGAAGCCAAGCCCAGGTTGATTTATGGGCTGTTCTAAACGCTGAGCACTGAAATTAATTGAGATATACCGTTACAATTCAATGACTTTAAAAGTGGTTTCAGGTCGAACCTGACCCAGGATATTATCAGAGGAACCAGGGGCTGCAGGAACAGCACAGGATACGGTATGTGTTGTGACACACACACCTCTCTCTCTCTCTCTCTCTCTCTCTCTCTCTCTCTCTCTCTCTCTCTCTCTCTCTCTCTCTCTCTCTCTCTCTCTCTCTCTCTCTCTCTCTCTCTCTCTCTCTCTCTCTCTCTCTCTCTCTCTCTCTCTCCCCCTCCCCCCCTCCCTCCCTCCAGGAGTGGTCCTTTTTTGAGATTGTTGCAGCCTAAAATGCCTGATGTTGCGTGAGCTTTTCGAAAAAGTTGCCATGAAAGTTGCGGTGTTTTTTAGGTTTTTGTTGCATTACAATGCGAGAGGAAGTGAAAGTTGCGATAAAAGTTGCGAAAGTTGCGATTTTCCTGTTCAATATTAAGTTATTACTGAAAAAAATATTAATTAAAAGAACAAAAACACTGAGAAATGGTCCCATGAATAATTGATTCTAGATACTTTCCGCGCTGGGAATTGACTTGGATACAACAGCCTGTGTCATAGTGATCTGCCGTCTGACGTCCTGCCTGCAGTTCTTCAATTCTGTAGTTAGGCATATGTTTCGCGGTGGCAAAATGCTTATCAATGGAAGATTTATGCTTATGTTCCACCACAATGTTACAAAATAATTTTCCGCCGCTTTCATGTAGAATGCCAGGATAATGCTTTTCGCGATCTTTCGCAGTTACTTTGGTCGGCAAGTGTGAAACGTTGGACGCGCACATGCTGCATGAATGCTTGAATCGCTTGAACGTAAACACAGAAGTAAGGCGGAAGGTAGTTTGTTGACGTCAGTTCAAGACGATGCCACTGATTGGTCAAATTTGCAGGAAAGTTGCGGTGGTTGGTTAAAATTGCAACACACCCCTGAATTCGCGGTGATTAGTTGATGTTGCGTTGAAGTTGCAAATCGCGAAATCCTGGAGGGTCGGTCTCTCTCTCTCTCTCTCTCTCTCTCTCTCTCTCTCTCTCTCTCTCTCTCTCTCTCTCTCTCTGTCTCTGTCTCTGTCTCTGTCTCTGCTCTCTCTGTCTCTCGCTGTTGTTCCTGCTCTCATCCTTTCTATAATTCTGTCCTTCTTTCTGTCTTTCTTTCTTTTCTGTGTCTACCGTTTTGCCCACCCCTCTGATTGTCCTTCTGGCCTGCTGTTCCCCAGTGGCCCAGCGGGGGCGCTCCGTCATGGCGGGCGACGACGTCCTCCTGCAGTGCGAGCTGCACTCCAACCTGGCCACGCCCCGCTGGACGCTCAACGGGCGTGAGCTGCAGGGCTACAGCCTCACCGGCGGCTACCGCGTGGGCACCGACGGCCTGCTGATCGTGGGCGCCCGCCCCGCGCAGGGCGGCACCTACCGCTGCTTCGCCGTGGAGAACGCCATCTGGGTGCCCGTGCGCCAGTACTCCGTCCGCGTGCACACCGACCCCGGTCTCCACGGCGACAACGCCGACACCACGGGCACCCCGCCGACCCCGTCGCCGACGCCGGACCCCACGGAGTCCCCCGTCGCCACGGGCGGCCCCACCGAGCGCCCGCTGCCCTCCCCCCCCGCCCCGCTGCCCTCGGCGTCCGGGTCGGGGGGCACGTACCGCCACATGGAGGCGGTGTACGTCTCCCTGGTGGCCGTGCTGGGCGGGCTGTGCCTGGTGCTCACCGTGGTGCTGCTGTACGTCAGCTGCTGCACGGCCGCCGGCAACCGCCGCCGACGCCGCGCCCGCGCCCGCAAGTTCTCCCAGCAGGGGCTGCAGATCCTGGGCGAGACGGAGGGGCGGCGGCGGCGGGGCAGCTCGCCCCTGGAGCTGCGCACCATCTCGGGCCACTGCAACGGGCGGCTGGGCGCCCGCCACTCCGACTCGCTGTCCAGCCTGGACGACCCCCTGGACGGCTTCCTGCAGATCGTGGCGGGCGGCCAGGGGCGCGGGCTGGTGTCGCCGTGCGAGACGCCGCCCGCGGCCCCGCCCTTGCCCCCGTCGGCGCACTCGGCTCCGACGCCGCCGCCGCCGCCGCCGCCCGAGTTCGCCAACGGGCTGTCGGGCACGCTGCCGTCGGTGCTGCGCAAGATGAACGGGAACAGCTACGTGCTGCTGCGGCAGGTGGACCAGGAGGGCACGTCGCCGCTCTACCACTCCTTCACCGAGGAGCTCAACCGCATCCTGGAGCAGAGGAAGCACACGCAGCTGGACGTGCTGCCCGACGAGAGCTCCATTTAGGCTCCGCCTCCGCCCCCCCCCTCGCAGTTTAGGCACCGCCGTTTGTCGATTTATGATTTATCCCCCCGAGAGCGACCCCTTGTGGCAGGGAGGACTAGCTGGGGTTAAACGAGAGGGTGGCTGATGCTGTTGTCGTTTCTACAGTGTTACTGTCCATGTGGGCTTGGTCTGAACTGGAATATCCCGTCCCTCCCCCCCTGCTGTGACTCTTGCTGCCCGTGTATTTCAGTCCACACTGGAGGATCCTTAACTTAATTTACATTGAGAGGAAAAGCTGTGAAACACATGTGGGACACCGGCCTGACGGTACCGCGTGTAATGGCCTCATTGAGTCACACTAAGGCAACGAGGATGCTGGTTGAAACGATCCTACCTCAGCAGGGAGTGGGAAACGGATCAGTGACTCAAAGACCCTTGGAAAGACCTAGGTGCCTTTGAGCAAGACACCGCTCTTTGCCTGTTCCCGGTTAACCGATGATCTCTCTGAAATCCTTCGAGAGCGGTGCGATGCGTGGTTGAGTGGGTGTATCAGAGGCACGTTTCACTCTTAAGTGGCCAAAATAGCTTGGAAAGCGGAACTACGGAAGTCAAATGTATCATCTGTACTGTTTGAAACAGTCCAAACCAAATGGGAGATGGGATCGTTTATTTTAAGAGACACTCAGAGATTCAGAGGAACCCGCTCCATTGAAGCACAGCTTGTTAGACGAATATTACTTTAAGACAAAGCATATTTTAAACCACCTTTGTGTATAGAACTGGTATATATAGCATAACTGTTATAGCAAATAGTAGCGGTGCGATTGGTCCGAATGGTAGCAAAATCAAAACTACTTTTCTTTTTTTCTACTGACCTGGTTCTCGTTGGATTTCTCTGAGTGAGTGGGAGGAGGACTGTCCTATTAGCAGGCGGTAGTTCAT
Source organism: Gadus macrocephalus (assembly GCF_031168955.1). Classification (NCBI taxonomy): domain Eukaryota; kingdom Metazoa; phylum Chordata; class Actinopteri; order Gadiformes; family Gadidae; genus Gadus; species Gadus macrocephalus. The sequence continues at coordinate 2,639,755 of NC_082399.1, forward strand.
CATGTGGAACAGGGTCGGGTTGATTATTAATCAATGACACCTGCTGACACCGTGCTGGTGCAGGGACCTCCTGGGGTTGTCTCTGGTGAGTGGAGCGGAGAAGATCAGGACGGGTCACTGATACATTCGTCTTTTGGGATGCGTCATTGTGACGTACCTCACCTTCCCTTTCAACACTAACCCTAACCCTAAAGCTGTTGTTAACAGAGTGACCGATACTCATCCATAAACTTTCTCAAGTCACATTTTGTCGTCAAAAAAAAAAATGTGCAGCGTTTAAAAAATGCTAAAAAAAAATAACCCCAAGAGAAACAACGGCAAATTAGTGTTTTTTGTGTTCCTTGCCATGACCATCCGATGCTGGCGACATGCCCAAAGCTACATGTCCAAAGTAAAGGACCTTCACACTGACGAACCTGCGTCATGGCAACCCAGTCCCCCCCCTCCCCCCAAATGCCCTCAGCCTTTATCTGACGTCAGCGCAGCACTAAAAGAACCATCACCTTTTGGAAAGGGCTCACCGAATGACCTTGGTGTGGAAGGACCGTAATGGCTTTACATCTGTACTAATTAGCTTTAAAAGGAGTGTAACCTTGCACTTGAGGAGCCCGCCGTTACAGGGCTGTCCTGGCCGCTGGCGGATCGATGGGGGCGCGTGTGTGTTCCTCTTGTTGAGTCAGCGCCGGTGGGTTCCCTGGAGGCTCCCGGCACCCGGGTTGAGTGTCCGTCACGACACGAGCGACGGCAGAAGCTTGTCCCCTGTCTGGCCGCTGAAAGAGAGAGACAGCAGGAGAGAGGGGTAGAGAGAGGGAGGACAGGAGATTGAGAGCAGCGAGCGTGTTGGATTAATGGGGTGAGGCACCAGGGATAACATACCGGCCCTGTTTGATAACAGTTGGCAGACCCAGAGGATCCTTCATTGATTCGGTGTCTGTAGCGGGGGACGTGGCGTTCGATCTGAATCTGGTCCAATTGGAGGCACCAGGTGGATCAAAGCTGACCGATCTTCCCTAACCTTTCTCTCACCCTCTATCTCTCTCCCTCTCATCTGTCTCACCCTCTCTCTGGCTCTATTTCTCCATCTCTCTCTCTCTCTCTCTCTCTCTCTCTCTCTCTCTCTCTCTCTCTCTCTCTCTCTCTCTCTCTCTCTCTCTCTCTCACCTTGCCGCTCTCTCACCCTCACTCCATCTCTCACCCTCAGTCTATCTTTCCCATACCCTAACTCTCTCACCCTGTCTCTCTCACCCAGTCTCTCTCACCCTGTCTCTCTCACCGGCACTCTCTCTCTCTCGAACACCCTCTCATCATCTCTCTCTCTCCCCCCCTTTTCCCTCCATTGTAACCTGCCTGCCATCTCTCAAGGTCTCCACTATTGGCTCACAAATTGCTCGGATAGCCACTAATCAATTAGAAGTGCTCTTCCTTCTCCCCAAAGAGCTCCTGTCTTGTGCTGCTTGTAATTTGCGATGAGAAGGATTATGGGATGTGGGTTCCTGCTAGTGCTGCCGGATTAGCATTTAAACGTTTGGTTCACGAGCCAAAGACTTGTGATTTATCACACACACACACACACACACACACACACACACACACACACACACACACACACACACACACACACACACACACACACACACACACACACACACACACACACACTCTCTGTTTGTTTGACTGTGTGATTTGCTGGTTTGGTTAATTAGGACCAAGGTATGAGTCCAGAGGTGAAGTAGACCTGCTATTTGATTAATTATGGGCAAACCAATAGTTGTTTTGTCTTTTCATAGATATTCCGGCTCTTCCAGTGAATGGAAAACACAACAGGAATATTCTCTTTTCATCACTCTGAAGGACTCTGTTTACAACCGGCATGGAAACAGGACGTGATGTTGTGTGTTCTCCTGTGGTCAGAAAGATCAACGGAAAGCATCCTTCCCTTCTGTTTCTCTCCGTACACAAAGACGCGTCAGGCTCCCCGTCGACGGCGGTCCACAATAGGCCCACGGACCGTGCTGAGAACCGCCAACCCTGGAAGAAACAGCCTTGGATCGTGTGGCCAAAGAAACTGCCGTTTTCACAAGAGACGTCACGATTTGCACTTTTGTTGAAACAACTTTAACGTGGTTCTACCTTTTCGTAAACGACAACAATCTTAGCTGACTGTGTATAGTATTGGTATTATTTTGAAATGTAAGCCTGCGTACTATACAATAGCTTAAGATAACAGTTACTACCTATTTGTAATTTATATACCATGTTATATTTATTTCCATATATATTTCATTCCCGCTGTCCTTTGCACAGGCATGAACCACTTTGCATCATCTTGCGAGAAAAAGGAAACGTAATCATTTTCTGTGTCGGTAGCCCTGAGGGAATGTCAGCCAGATTTCCAAGGAAACATGTTCACACACACATGGATCCGATTCTATCGGCTCACACTGCCGGTACACGGGGGGAGAAGGTGGGTTGTCACGGGCCCTTCTGCCCCTGCCTATCGCTCCTGAACCCCCTGGAGCCAATCGGTCACCCATTCGATTTGATTCAATTCAATTCAAGTCAATTCATACAGCCAGTTATCAAATGTATAGTCTAAAAGGGCTTAACAGGCCTTATATATTTACGACAGCTTTTATGACAAAATTCGATGAGATTTTAAAAAGTATATTTAGATCTATAAAAAGCAGTGACAACAACTAAAAAACACATGGGGGAGGCTCCAGAAAAGGAGCTAATTCTAGCGCAAGGTCTCTTAGGTAGTAGCTAAGCAACAGCATCTCTGTTCAGAGAGTGTTGCAACGCTAGTGGCCGGCCACATGCTGTCATTTAGCATCAAGGAGCTTGGTTGTGATGTGTTGTGATGCTTGATGTTGCTGGTATATCAATTTTCCCAAGGGAAAAACTTGGGACGGTTTTTAGTGCGAGATAATTTGATACAAAACAACAAAAAACTGAATAAATATTTTCATATTGACGCCATGGTTGTTCATGGCGCCTTGGTGGGCTTTTCTATGGTATATTTTGCTCAAGATGGTTGTCCCTTTTCAGATCGTGACGCTCAAAAAATGTATTTTCTACTTTTCCCAGTCCAGCTGTTTCTCTTTCTATGCTGTATTAAAGTTGGTCTACTGATGAATCAATTCAGTAGGAAGCTGGCAGCTCTGTGGCCATTAATTATCCAACAAGGTCCCCATAACCACTCTCTCCCTCACACACACACACACACACACACACACACACACACACACACACACACACACACACGCTGCTGGTGGAAATCAACACAGTACCACTGCTGCAGCTGTGTAAAGTCCCCTTGTTCTAGACTGTCATGATTCCCCACTCTCCTCCTAGACAGTCATCGCACACTCTCGCTGCCCTCTGCAGAAATCTATTTTTCACAGCTGCTCCACCATCTCCAACTGAGACGGATTCTTCATACCAGTCGGGCTGGAAGCCATCCCTCATCAGAACACGAAGGAATCGCCCCAGTCATCACTAATATCCATTCCCCAGCGTTGCAACACTTCACTCATCTGTATTCCTGACGAGCATGTGCTTACTTGGTATTCTAGCCTGGTTGGCGCCGCACACACACACACACACACACACACACACACACACACACACACACACACACACACAGGAAGGGTGAAACGAGGGCAGATGCGTGCAGCATTCTGTCCAAACGATGATGGATTGAAGTCCTCTTTATTTTTAGATTTGGAAAATAGCAAAGAGAGCAGAGAGCTGCTTTGTTTGTTCAACCATCCTGGGGCAAACTGGCCCAATCAACTCCTGGGGGTCGGGGGGGGGGGGGGGGGGGGTAGGCAGTGAGGTTAGGGAGAGATTGCCCTTCCAAGCATCAGGAAGGTCGACTGGTCAATCAGCTGTCGCCGATCATTTGAATGTGTGGGTAATGTTTCATTAGTTGTGCATAACTAACCCAAATTGGAAGTGTTAAAAGTGTATCATTGTCTATATCTGCCAAATAAGAATAAACAAAAATGTCCATATCTGCATTTTGTTTGGTGTGTAAAGTCTTTCATGGTTGACACGGCATTCGGTGTGTGAATGTGTGCATGAACGGGTGAATGTGGCCAGTTTGTTAAGGGCTTTGAGTGACCACTGGTTAGACAGCACTATAAATATGCAGTCCATTCGCATGGAAAAGCGAATCCTCCCTATCCGTCCATCAAAGAGAATCAAGAATTTAGTCAAAACATCATACTCCAAAAAGGTTTATTTCAATCATCTTAAGTTACAGCTGCTGTTCGCAGTAGAAAGGTGCTCCGACATTGAGATCCACTCCATAATTCAACATATGAGGAGTGAGATCATAATCAAGAAGCTCAATGAACCCAGACAAGAAACCTTCCTCAACAATGATACAAATAACCAGTCTCAGGTGCATCGTCTGACCCCGGTTTAGTCTCCATCAAGCCCAGGTTGAGACGCTGTAGTCCTTCAGGGTAGCGGTCTGATTGGTCCGATGGACGGGGCTCTGTTGGTGAAGGGGTGCCACTGGCCCTGGATACTGGGGCTGTCCGTGTGGAAGGGCTTGCGGAGACGGATGACGTCCAGACCAGACTGGTTGGTCAGCTTGTTTATGAGTTCTAAGATCTGTTTGGATGATTTGCTGGTGACCTCTTCCTCTCGCACGTTGCCGTTCACTGCACAGCGATAAGATTGCAGGTGTTATTTTTTTTATCAAATGCATTTGACATTAACAGCTCCTTGAGATCTAATATGTTCTTACTAATTGTATTCACACCGCTCCACTGTGTGAATAAATGAACATGTGTTATGCGAATGGCCCCGTGCCAATCAAGTCTTATGTGTAGATGATATTACAGCGCTCTCTACAGGTAACCGTGGGCAGTGACAGTATAGTGTGATACTACACACAGCCACTTTCGATGTACGAAGGATTTTCATTACAATCAACCACCCGTTGCCCACGAATCCCAAGCTTTAATAAGGGGAAGTTAGTAGGTTTGTCAACTTATTCGGTTAGAATATTCATGATACTAGCATACACTTGGTCCCTGATATACGATTAACCATCCCTTTTCTAGCAATTACAAATCATTCGATATTTCAGAAATGATCTTCATAGTAAGGGAGATATCATAAATATTCCAGAACTAGTATATGCATGGTTGTTCTGAACAGGTAGGCCTACTTACGATACTCGGCAACTATCTTGGGTATCCTGCTTGTGTTCGGAGAAACGTACACCACGGTTCCAGGGTTCGTCTTCGCATAATCCACCACACCTTCTTCAATAAATTCCCTGAAAAAAACAAAATAAGTTGCAGTCAGTGAGCCTTGATCGGACTTTGTCTATGCATCTCCAGATATGACTGAGGAGAGACCCTGGTTGTGTCCAAGTATTCTCCATTCTCTGCAGAAGTACAGGCGTTAACAGTTACGACCCCCGTCCAACGCTTTCGTGCTCCCTTCGTCACACCACAGATCATCATCATCAACATCTTCTCACCTGACTCCTAATGAACTCTGAGCGTTTTTGGAGAAGATGATCGAGATGCGTTTCAGCTGACAGACGTATCGGCCGACGCCGTTCTGCAGAACACTTTGGAGGAAGCGACTCGGTGTACCTCTAGACGTCATTTTACAACGTCCTATTAAATGTGGAGGAGTATTTAATACCACCCCACCGACTTAAAAATATATATACAAAACAGTGATATAAAGACCAAATGTACAGAGGACGAATCGACGGGCATGTACAAGATGCGGTGCATCCAGAATGTATTCCGGGGGAAACACAACGCCGACGGGGCGAAAGGAATAGTTTAAAATGAATGATTGCCGTTCACTAAATTAAAGTATTATTGACATTTGTCAATCTATTAATAACTGAAAATTAAATATCCAGTGTATATAATTAATCATAAGATAACGGTTTAGGCGGCTCTGTAAAGGGAAGAAGTTGGTTCAGGCGGACTTATTTTGATGACGTACCATAAAGCCCGCGTCAGAAAGCATGGGTGAGGAGAAGATCAGAGCTCTGAGGAGAACGGGTAAGAAAATATCTATATTTTCGTTGAATGGCCCTTTAGTTTAAACCGGCTGCTGCTTCTGTTCTGTCCTGATGCATGATATCTGCAATTCAACATAACTGTCGTATTCTATTCCTTTTTGCATTTACTTCATATCCGTTATTTTGCCCTTTATAATACCCCCTGATACGAGGTCATTGCATAGCATCCCCGATTCAACAAATAAATGAATGGCATGTCATGTCATGTCCTCCAGAAGACGGAGACTATTAGAGTGTATCTAAATGAATCGTGTATGTGTGGTCCATTATGTTTAACCAAGTGTGATGTTACAGTGTATTACCACGTTATATCCCATGTGTTGCAGGTTCAATGTCAGACCCTTGAACAGCAGCGATGTGGAGAAGCCTGGTGCTGAGAGGCACCGCCTGCCTGCTGCACGTTGTCCCCCGTGGCTCCCAAAGGCTTGTACAACAAAGACACCAGTCGTCTCTGTGTTTGAGATTCCTACTCCATGGGCATGCTCACAGACTAAGTGCTGCTCCTTGTTTGCAACATCAAAGGACAGACTTGTTGCGTGGCACGTACCACCTCCCTCACACTGTAACCAGGAGTCTCAAAAGTGACGCAAAGTCTACCGTGGATTTCCCGGTGAATCCCATCACGGTCGCAGACATCAAGCAGTATCTCCGGTCCAAAGAGGTTCCCTTCCACGATGGCTACAGCTGCCTCCACGCGCCCAGCCTCTTCGTGGAGCCATCGGGGGAACCCGGGGCGGTCCCCACGAAGGACACCTACTCGTTGTTCATAGACAAAACAACAGGGCAGTTCCTTTGTAAGGACACGCTGGCGGAGGGCAGCTGGGAGGACCTCCAGGACTGCCTGGAGGTGATGCAGAAGGAGGGGCAGGCGTTCCTCAGCAGCCACGTCTTGCTGGGCTACGGGGAGACCCCGGAAGAGCAGGAGGAGAGGGCCAGGGAGCTGGCGGAGGTGCACCGGTTTTGGAGCAGCTCCGTTCCCTTCTCTGAGCTGGCGGACGAGGAGGCCCAGCTGGTGAAGTCCATGTTCCAGGTACGGGGGTCTTGTTCTTAACAGGATGTGGAAGGTAGATCTTGCACATTTATGGATTGCAGGTTCATTTGTCATTCTCATTACAGCTTCTTTCGATCACATGACAGTGAGCAAAACTCGTGTTTCTTAAAATAATAAATGTAAACTGATACCGGAGCGTGAACAGGCTGCTTTTTTTTGATGGATGTCATGCATTGTTATAAAGACGAGAGATGTTGTGGAGTTTCGGGAGTTTTGAGTGTCGGCTTAGCTCAGGAGGTTGACTTGTAACCGGAAGGTTGCTAGGTCAAACCCCTGGCTCTCCCTAGAGTGTCGAGGTGTCCTTGAGCAAGACACCTCACCCTAACTGATCCCGACGAGCTGGCTGTCGCCTTGCACGGTAGACTCTGCCGTCGGTGTGTGAACGCGTGTGTATGAACCGTTCATCAAGTCATTTTGGACAAAAGCGTCTGCTCAATGCCCTAAATGTAAATGAGTTTGTGTTTAAAGCGTGTCCCAACGACGACTAACTCAACGTTCCCCTCTGGTTCCAGATCACCAAGATCACCAACGCCACCCTCAAGAAGTTCGGCGTGCGGTTCTTCAAGCCCACCCGCAGCCTGGTCTTCCCCTGGTTCGGGGGGCCCTCCTCCGCGCTGAAGGGGGTGAAGCTCCTCTCCGCCCAGACCAGCGCCACGGACCCGGGGGGGGTGGAGTACACGGAGACCACCGTCCCCCGGAGCAGCTCCTACCACAACCTGTTCGGCCTGCCGCTGGTGGGGCGCCCCGACGCCGAGGTGGTGCTGACGGGCAGCGAGCTGGACGTGCTGGCGGTCAGCCAGGGGGCGGGGCTTCCGGCGGTGGCCCTGCCGCGCGGCAACAGCCGCCTGCCGCCGTCGCTGCTGCCCTACCTGGAGCAGTTCAAGCGGGTCACACTGTGGCTCGGCGGGGACATGCGCGCCTGGGAGGCCTCGCGCATCTTCTCGCGCAAGCTAGGCCTGCGGCGCTGCAGCCTGGTGCGGCCCGGCGAGGACCAGCCGCGGCCGGCCCAGGCGCTGGCCCTGGGGAAGAACCTGGCGCGCGTGGTCAAGGGCGCCATCCCCGCCGTGCACAAGTCCATCGTGTCGTTCCGGCAGCTGCGGGACGACGTGTACGGCGAGCTGGCCAACACGGAGCAGGTGGCGGGCGTGAAGTGGAGCCGCTTCCCCGAGCTGAACCGCATCCTGAAGGGCCACCGCAAGGGGGAGCTCACCGTGTTCACGGGTCAGAACTCACGCGCTCGCACACTCGTGCACGTATACAGAGCTCACACACTTGCTACCCTTTGTCAGGCTTATTTTCTTCATTCATGAAATGGGATTAGGGTTGTATCAACCAATCACGTCGGGGGATTAGATGTTCCCCGGGGGTACACGGTCAAACGTACTCTGCTTTGTTTTAGAGAGTTCTTGAGAGGAAGCTATTAGTAAAAAAAAAAAAAGTGATTGATGAGGAGATGAGATAATTTCTCCTCAAGGGAGAAATTTGGTATTCTTGAGACTGTTAATCAAGAGTAAAGTGAAAAGTACATTTCTATACATTGTGTGAAATGCATAATGAAAAATATGGTATGAATGGAAGTCTATACTCGTGTTTCACTCCTTTTTTAGTTATTTTATCCCCCTGAACACCAATGGTCCATATAACAGCATCTCTCATGTGGTCAGCTGCTTACCCTTTTAAAGCATCCCCTTTTCCTGTGACTGACCCAAGCTCTGCATCTCCCAGGTCCCACGGGCAGCGGGAAGACCACCTTCATCAGCGAGGTGGCTCTGGACCTGTGCATGCAGGGCGTGAACACGCTGTGGGGCAGCTTCGAGATCAACAACGTGCGTCTGGCCAAGATCATGCTCACCCAGTTCTCCATGCAGCGGCTGGAGGACAACCTGGAGCGCTACGACTACTGGGCCGACCAGTTCGAGGAGCTGCCGCTCTACTTCATGACCTTCCACGGCCAGCAGAACATCAAGTAGGTGTCGTCCGTGTCCCCCCCCCCCCCCTGGACCTCGGCTGACTGGGGGCTCGCTCTGGTCTCATCTCACAACCTCATGATGGTGAGGTGAGATGAGACAGAGCAAGCCCAGCATGGCTAATAAATGTTTAGATTTTTCAATGCTATACAATAGATATTGTAATTCTAGTGTTAACGATGCGTTTCACTATCGTAAGGTTGTGAGAGAAGATACAAGAGCAAGTCCTGCATGGCTAATATATACGTTACGATTTTTTAATGCTGATGCGATGGATATTGTGATTCTAGTGTTAATGATGCGATATTCCGACTTTTGTCGTGTCCGCAATTATTCTGTCAGTGAATGTTACCAAACAGAATGCTGGACTATTGGTGAATACACTAAAACACGTTGTGTAGGATGGTGCCATTAATTAGCTTCCACTTAGAAACATTGACATTTCTGGTTTAAAGACATTTATATTGTTTAAAATAAGGGTCAGGGTTACACTCGTGTAACTTGAGTAAACAAGAGTCGATCATACGGTCGGCGTTGCGGAAGCAAAGCATAACAATGCATTGTCCCGTGTCTGCGCTGTTTACAGGACGGTGTTGGGGAAGCAAAGCACAACAATGCATTGTCCCGTGTCTGCGCTGTTTACAGGACGGTGTTGGACACAATGCAGCACGCCGTCTACCTGTACGACATCAACCACGTGGTCATCGACAACCTGCAGTTCATGATGGGCCAGGAGAACCTCTCTGTCGACAAGTCAGTGGGCGGTCGTTCATACTGAATGTGTGCGCCTCCTTTTGTATGAGATGAATGTAGTAGGATGTAGAGTTGGCTTTGTTGAAACTCTTTTCTGATTGGTCAATTGCAGCATTCTATGGGCTGTTATTTCGAATACCGTAGAATACCACCGCTAAGAACAACAGACGGTTGCCATGGTCGCAGCTATGATCTAATGTACTGTTTTTCTTTTTTTGCGGACGCAATAAGATATTTTTGTCAAGGAGCATTTATTTTTATTTATTTTTAATGGAGAAACTATTAGTAATTTGTTGCTATATTTTGTGTCAAACTATAGATTTCTTTAATAAGTAGCTGTGTAATGAGCCATAACAATCTTCACGCCAGGGTTAGTTAGGCAGTTACACACCTCTGTACGTCATCCCCTACGGGCCCCCTGGCTCACTGCCTGTATGCGTCGCAGGTTCGCCGTGCAGGACCACATCGTCGGAGCCTTCCGGAAGTTCGCCACCAACAGCTGCTGCCACGTCACCCTGATCATCCACCCCCGCAAAGAGGAGGACGACCGCGAGCTGCAGACGGCCTCCATCTTTGGCTCGGCTAAAGTAAGAGAGGGTCTCGTTCACCTTTCCTGACGTTGCACTCACCGTACCGCCTCTAAAGGGTTTAAAGGATCTGTAGAGGAACAAAAAGACGTATAGCGGGAATTAAATAGGGCTGGTGAAATAGTAAAATGTCCAATGAGACATTTGGCTTTTATTCCACATCTTTGTAATAAACTGCTCTTTGTCCATCATGGACAAAGAACTTTTCTTTACCTTTCTCTACGATCTTTAGTCCGGTGAGACTAGTGGCATTGTACTCTTATCTTAAAGAGGGGTTATTATGCCAACAGGTGTGAGTGGGATTAGCCGTTATAAAACCGTTGGAAAATCTGCTTGGTGACATCACAAGTGGGCGTGTCCACCTAGATGTACACTGTACAGATCAGTCTACCAGCCTACCCAGTGGACTGTAGCAGACGTTGCTTATCTATCCATCATACATCTAGGTTGCCATGCCCACTTTTTACGTCACTGCAACAGATTTTCTAACTGATAACGGCTAACGGCTAATAGCGCTCCCACCTGGTGGCATCATATAGTCACCTCTTCAAGACCAAAACATGTCCGCCGTGTACACTTAACCTCATTAGATCCTTGAAGCACTAGGAATATTGTGTCTGTTTGTTTGTCTGCTTGTCTGTCTGGGAACTTATCCCTTGTTTTATTTATTTAAATCGTCCTCAATGTTTTATATTCATGTGTTGTTTCTCCCCTTCCATGTTAAAGACCACAATGGAACCAAGCCTTTGGGCTTCATTGTGTTGTTTTTATCCTTTTGAACACTTCTTGCTGATTGTTGATCAATAAAGTTTTCAATCAATCAACAACAAAATAACTGACCCGTGTCCGTCCGTCCGTCCGTCCGTCCAGGCCAGCCAGGAGGCGGACAACGTGCTGATCCTGCAAGAGAAGAAGCTTGTGACCTGCCCGGGGCGGCGCTCGCTGCAGGTCAGCAAGAACCGCTTCGACGGCGACGTGGGCATCTTCCCGCTGGACTTCCTCAAGGCCTCGCTCACCTTCTCCACGCCCGTCAAGGCCAAACACAAGCTGAGGAAGGTGAGCAAGGAGGAGGAGGAGGCGGCGGCGGCGGCGGCGGGCCGGGAGGAGGCTGTGCCGCCCGCGAAGAAGGCGAAGGCGAAGGCGAAGCCGCTGAAGGAGAATGCCGCGAAGGACCCCATCGCCGCGGCGGCGGCCTCGCAGAGGGCGGAGCCGGACCAGTCGCAGGCGGCCGGACGGCGGCCCGCTCTGAAGAGAGACGGGTGATTTAGCGGTTGTTGCGCGGCCGACATCGTGACCTTTGACCTCAGACTCTCAGTGTTAGAACCATATGATTAGGATTACTTATGTGGCTTATGGATGGAGCAGGATGTGAACGGTATCCTCACACACAGGATATCATGTGGCTTATGTTGAACAAGGTACTGAAAAAGAAAAAACGAAATGAAGAAAGTGAGGTATTAAATGTGTATACGTGTTTGAATGGCAACATGTAGTTTGGGGAGTTTGAAACAAGTTTGTTCAGAGGGATGATAAGAATGAGATTTAAAAAATTCAAGTTGGACGTCCAAAACCCTTTTGACAATTGAATAAGCTTTTTGTATACTGGTTCTGTCCTGTTTGTATACGGTTCCGTTAAAACCCTTGATGCTAACCTCTAGGGATACAGTCGTGGTGTACAGTATTCAATGATGAACCACTGCCGTTCTCTAAACACGTTGACATGAGCACTTGCATGTTTCCGTGCCCTTTACTGTATATTTTTACTACAAAGGTTGATGAAATGCTACTGAATTGTTTTGATTAAAACAACTATAGACCCTGTGTCAACTGCGTCGCTGTGAATGGTCAACAGGGGGCGCCTGAAGCACACAGATACTGATCTCAAATGAACTTGACGCGACCTTGACCAAGATTGTTATCTCAACAATTTGTACAACTATTTACCGATTTACCAATAGCCTACAGGTCAGCGTATCTTTTACCTGTGTCTAGACAGTAGTTATTGGGGTTATCTGCTAATATCAATTGTTCTGTGTTTTAAGTAAGCTTTTTAGGGTACTGATGGACCTGGCAAGTTAGTGAAAAACAGTGCAGACATATTTTATTGGCTTTACATACTTTATACGTTTAACATCAATATATTGAATTGCTCTCCTCTGCTAAAGCCTCAAAAGTGTCTCAGAGTTGGGTAAGTTAAAGGTAAGGACGTTAATTTTTATGTTGAAGGTAAGATTTGAGAGGATTTAGAGTTTGGAAATAGAGCATCAAACACCATCCCTCCATCTCTTCTCCCTCCCTCCCTCCCTCTCTTCTCCGCCCTCCCTCCCCACCAGCCTTCTCTCTCCCACCCTGCTCCCTCCTTCCCTCCCTCCCCCCCCCCCCCAATCTTCTCTCTCCCACCCTGCTCCCTCCCACTCTGCTCTCCCTCCCTCCCTCACTCCCTATGTTTCGGCGCTATGGAGATTTCCAGGCAGGAAATCCATCAAGGAAGAGACGCACTGGTCACAGATGAGCCGGGAGCGGTCTTCCATCTAAACAGTCTCGCATGAGGCAGGTGCACTCAACCAGAAGAGGTATTCTCATAGAACTTTTCAATCAGCAAATCCGACAGACGATTATGAGTTTTCTAACAGATTACACTCAAATTACGGCTCCTCAATATATAATGCAGAACCTTTAATAAGATAGGTCTTCCAAATGAAGTCTCACAACCAGGTTTATTGGTCCAGTCGGTGGCGGTGTCGTTGACCTTGGCCTAATATAGTTTGAGTCATTGAAGTATTGCTTTCGCGTCGCGCGAAGATGACTCATTTGATGAAGCCTTTAAATATTCATGGGACAAGGTGCCCCATTACCCAGGCCGTGTTTTGCTCAAGGCGTGTAAAAGATGTTGGGTTGGCGAGTCCTCCTTCAAATAGGTTCTAACGAGCTGCATCATGCCGTGCTCTGATTGGCTCACAGAGCTTCTCGTGGTGTTGGATTACAATATACAAGAATAAATTATTCAGCGTGAGGCTCTATTGCAGCGCATAGAAGACATCTATTAAACACTAAGCATGTTGCACCACTGTGTTTATGCGACGGATATGTCTTATGGGAGGATAATCCCAAATGCATTACCTCCGGGTCCGGTTGCCCTAATCCTCAACAGCTTTTCTTAAGTAATTAAATAGAAAAGCATAGAATATGACTTTATTGTCCAGCCTGTGCTGCGAATTAGCTAAACATAAGCAAATGCAAGGCAGAAGCCTCCTGAAACATGCAACATGAAGATGTGGAATTGTATCGGGATACATGGGATCAACATGGGATGCAATTCACCAGGGCTTTGGGAATAATAAAAGCTTTTTCCAGCCCTGCAACCATCGGCAATCTAAGTCCTGGAAGTGTGAGGCTAAAGCCTGATTTATTTTTATATCCCAGGTCAAAATAAACCTGAACAATAATAGATAGATCAATAGATTTTTTTTGATTTTTTGATTTTTTTTTTTCAAAAAATAGGAATCATAAAAAAACAGCCCTTGATCTATGAATCTCTCATTCCCATCATGCACGAAGACCTTGAAAATAATGATATGGTTGATCAAGTACGTTTTGGGTGCTCTGTGTGGCAGTGAAGCTGTAGATCTCCTCCTGCGATAAAGACAGGCAGATTGAATGTAAATAAGGTTGATAAAAAGGCATCAAAGGAGCCGATTGTTCCTCGACCCGGAGCAACGCCACTGCGTGCGACTAAACTCTTCCACAAACAGTAGGGTTCAGGTTCTCCACTTTACGACATCCCACCTCCGTCTCTACTCCTCACCATGGTGATGATCCCCTGATGCACACGCAGGCCGACACGCAGACGCAGATTAACAAACAAGCAGACACACATAAACACACACACGCAGAGACACACACACACACACATTGGTAGAGCAAACACACAGACACACGCGCACACACACCCACACACATTAGTACATGTAGTACAGAAAGTACCTAAAAAAAGACACACATAAACACACACACACACACACACACACACACACACACACACACACACACACACACACACACACACACACACACACACAGACGCAGACAAACACACACAGACACATTAGTACTACAGACACACAAACACATAAACACACATGAACACACACACACACACACACACACGCGCACACACACCCACACACACACACACACACACACACACATACACACACACACACACACAGACACATTAGTACTACAGACACACAAACACATAAACACACATGAACACACACACACACACACACACACACACACACACACACACACACACCCAAACCCACACACACACACACATTGGTATAACAGACACACATAAACACACGCTCGCACACACACACAAACACACACACTTACACACACACACACACAAACACACAAACCCAGACACACACACATTGGTATAACAAACTCACATAAACACACGCGCGCACACACACACACACACACACACACACACACACACACACCCAAACCCACACACACACTCATTGGTATAACAGACACACAGACACACATAAACACTCCTGGTCCGACGCTGTTCCCTGCCCGCCTGTCTGCCGTCCCGCGCCAGAGGGGCCCCTCTGGCTCCTGCTCGAGCAGAACCGGGCCCTGAGAGACCCTTCGGGGGCCAGACTCAGACCCGGTTTGAAACACTTGTCATGGGGGGGGGGGGGGGGGGGGGGGGGGGGTCCCAGCTCATTGGAGGTTCTAGGAGGTTCTTCCACACACACACACACACACACACACACACACACACACACACACACACACACACACACACACACACACACACACACACACACACACACACACACACAGTGGAATGCATGATGCTGTAATTGGCCCGCCACATTGACGGAAGAAGTACAGGCTGGCTGGAGGAGGTGTGTGTGTGTGTGTGTGTGTGTGTGTGTGTGTGTGTGTGTGTGTGTGTGTGTGCGTGTGTGTGTGTGTGTGTGTGTGTGTGTGTGTGTGTGTGTGCCTGTGCCTGTGTGTGTATACTACTTTCTTATCATTAATTATAGTCATTATTATTGTATCGCTTGCTAAATGCTAGGCTGTGCGTGTGTGTGTGCGTGTGTATGTGTTTGTGCACGCACATGCCCAGAGTCTGTACATGTATGTGTGTGTGTGTGAGTCAGACACACATAAACCACATTCCGAGTCATCGTCTTCTCCCCCCCCCCCCCGGGCTCCCCTGACGGCTCCCGCGGCGTGCCTCCTAGCTAACGCGGCGTCACTGCTTCGCGACTACACCAGTACCCACCAGTACCCGCCAGTTCACACCAGTACCCGCCAGTACACACCAGTACACACCAGTACACACCAGTACACACCAGTACCCACCAGTACCCCCCAGTACCCGCCAGCCCTTTGGCCGATGCTTGGTAGGTCCGGCGGTCTGCCCGAGCATGTGGGCGAGGGCCCCATGTCGCCGTGGCAGCCGAGGGGCCAATGAAAGAGAGGCTTTGTGTGTCCGGAGCCAGCGAAGGACGGAGGAGCCGAGGGCGGCCAGCTCCTTTCAGAGGGAAGGAGGAGAAACCCAGACACACACACCGACACACACACAGGCATGCCACGCACACACAGCGAGGTACACACACACACACACACACACAGGCATGCACGCATACACACAAACACACACAAACACATAAACACACAGCCATGCACGCACACACACCCATGCATTCCCACACACATGCATACATTCCCACACACACACACACACACACACACACACACACACACACACACGCACACACACACACACACACACACACACACACACACACACACGCACACACACACACACACACACACACACGCACACACCCACACACACAAACATACATTCATTTATTTGCCGTGAATTAATACGTTTTACACATCTTAACAGTTCACTAAGGCAAGGCTTAAAGCGTGCACCGTACGTACTGTACGACATTCACATATTCACCTCGACAGCATTAGTTTATTGGGCTGCAACAAGCTTATACACACCCTGAAATTGAGCTTATGTTAAACTCTCAAAGGCCCTACTTTATTACCACGCGATTTATAACCTAGCTTTCCCTTTGGGACAAAGGAACTATATTAAATATTGACCTTCCTTCTGAGAACATTCTGAATGCTCCGCAAACTTTCTTTGGCCTGTAGGTCAGAGCCAAAACAGCAGGAACCCAATTAGCCAGCTGGGAACAAGCAAGAAAGAGACTCATCTTAAAGTAATGCAGCACTTAAATCAAGCAATGACAGAAATATGGATCTCTGAAAAGCATAAATCTACTTGATCAGAATCAGGTGGCGAAAAGTTGTGGTGGCGCTGGAACAAATGATTTACTGAATATTCCGATGTTGTGCACTATTTGACCAAAAGCATTTGCTGGAAACTATGCAGGGCAGCGGAACGGTATGTGTATCAACGTCGGCACACTACAGTACAACTAGCCCACGGAGCCCATAAACAGCCGGAAATGCCAGG
>NC_082399.1:2658876-2698876 GCF_031168955.1 Gadus macrocephalus
GTAACCGAAGGATTCTCTGACTTTATTGCAGAGCTGTCAAAAAGTGTATATTACTCATGCAAATGCCGTGGTTCATGGCCATGGTCCTTCACCCAGTGGTTGTTGGCGAATTAAGCCTGAATGTGTCTATATTGTGCGGCTGTTCTCTGAAGCGACAGATCTGCTTCACCCACTGTCTACATGTGCGTCACTCGCAGGTCTCTTCTGTAGGTGAGCGTTTATACGCCCGCCGTTCTCACAAATACACACTACGTTATTCAACACTTCGTTTGACCATGCAAGGTGAATCCTTGGGTGTGTTTTGTATTAGGTGCAGTCTATGTCTATGTCCCCCCCCTCCAACGCACCATGTGCAGGTGCGTTCCATTTGTGCATCGCACAGAACTAGTTGAGTTTGTTTACGTTGAACACACATTGTACAGTAGGCTTAACCCTGAGGTGTCGTTGGTTGAAACGTGCTTCAATTGAGTTGGCAAGCAAAGTCCTTATCATGAGAAGGCGCTGGAAGCGTCTCTGTTTCCTCCTTGGTAGTCCGGATAACGCAATCTCAGATTCTTGATCTACTCAATGTCTCACTTGTGCCTGGGCTTTTTCTTATTGTTCTTATTGCGATGGACGTGTGTGTGTGTGTGTGTGTGTGTGTGTGTGTGTGTGTGTGTGTGTGTGTGTGTGTGTGTGTGTGTGTGTGTGTGTGTGTGTGTGTGTGTGTGTGTGTGTGTGTGTGTGTCTATGATCGCAAATAAAGATAAGGAGAGAACAGTGTGCTTTGTTTTGGGGCTTGGTTTATTGTGACATTTAGCTTTCCAAGTAATACACTTGGTACAAACAAGTAATAGCTAAGGCTATGCCGGTATCTTATTTCTCTGTGATGCATGACCTGTTCTAAAGAGCTGGGTTATCAGCGGGCCGGACTTAACACATGCCGGCATTTCAGTGCATTTTGTGGTCCACCATTTCTCCAGCCATCAAAATTTTAAATCTCTTGCCTGCTGACAAGATAGTTTCCCACAGTCGTCCATCTTGGATCCAAATTCCCTCAAGCGTTTACACAATTAGTGTAAAAAAAGAAGCCTCCCCTTCTATTTTTCCCATCTACATGTCTCCCCGTCTATTTCCGTGTGTAGCTGATACCTTTCTATACAAAGACGGAACAAACACTTGGGAAATTAACTTCCTTTCTCCCAATTTCCAGAAGAAGAAGAAGAAGAAGAAAAAACAATCTACGAGGCATCGCCCTCATCTCGCGTCTCCCTAGTTCGCTAATTTCCCAAACTCCACTGTTTACTGTTGGAGGTCAGATGCTTATCTAAGCAAATCTGAGGGAGGAAGAGGATTAGGAGGAGGGGGAGGGGGGAGGGGGATAGGGGGAGGTAGAGGAGGTGGAGGAGGAGGAGGGGAAGAAGGAGGAAGAGGAGGGCGAGGAGGAGGAAAATGGGAGGGGGGAGGTGGAGGGGAGGGCGAGGGAGTTGGGGGGGGGGGGGGGGGGGGGAGAGGAGGGGTGCGGGGTTTAGAGGGGTTGTGTTTGATTACCCTGACAGTTGGGGAATCTGTTGTTTTTGCATCAGTAATGTCTCTCGACTGAGTCGAATTGGCGGTTTGTTTGTTGCCTTCCTGTGAGAACGGTTGCTGATGAGGAGTGCTGTGTCAGCTAAGCCCAGGCGTCGTGGTTTGAAATGGCGTTGATCTTATCAGCACGTTTCAGGAGACAACACGGGGAGCGGCATTGACTTAGCAATGGCTTCCTATTTTTTATGGTGTGACATTGTGGATGATTGACATCTCCTGGCGTACTTCCTGTTTTGCCCCTTTCATCTGTTATTCTTGCGTGCCCATGCTTTTTATTGAACCTATATTTAACCAGCAAGGTTCCATTGAGATTCAAAACATCCAACATTTAACAATTTACATGAAGATAAAATAAATCTTCAGAGAATGTTAAAATATCTACCAAAGTGTTCGTCATCAACACAGGGATCAAGCAGGGGTCAGTATAATTCAGTCAGAACATCTGCAGCCAGATTTGCCTGCCCCCAAACTCATTTAACAAGACTTTGAATGCATCCATTGAGACTCAGATTCAGGTGAATCGCCAACTGATTCGAAATGGGGCAGCCTACCTAAACCCCCTTTTTCCTTAAAAAGCCAGTTCTAGCTGACAAAGAGCCTAGTTCCGTGTAAATGGTTAGCAGATTGTCACAGCATCAGGCAGTCCTTTTGCTACAGACTTCCTCTCCATCTTGTTTATGTGCGTATAAACACACTCTCTTGTTCTTCTTCCATTGCGTGGATAATCTCGAAGGAGGCTTGTCTCCGGCACTTATGCAGATTGCCTCGTTTGTGGTATCAAATTGCTGCTCTGCTCTTTAGACTTCAAAGGCCGGCTTTTTCTGGAGTGGCTCTCATTTCATTGATAATTGAGGCCTTTTGGAGTGTGTGTGTGTGTGTGTGTGTGTGTGTGTGTGTGTGTGTGTGTGTGTGTGTGTGTGTGTGTGTGTGTGTGTGTGTGTTTAATTCAGCACAGTAGTTGGAAGTTAGAATATGTTACTTGCACGATTGCATTGGTGTGTGTCTCTGTCTTCTGGATGGCTTTGGGTTCGTACATTTGGAATTGATTGTCTGCCTTGTTTTGGTAATTTTAGGAGAACGGTGCTGTCAGGTTAGACCTTGACACAGGGATGGTGAGAGAGCCTATATATATATATTGAACACGGTCATGTTTTTTTATGAAATCATTATGCTTTGTTTTCTGTCATCAATACCTGCTGCATTTGCAGTTATGAGGTGAGTTGATGGTGGACATTCTAAACCAAAGGTCGTTGCTCTGTCCTCCCCTCATAGGCCCTGGCCCTGATTCACCCAGCGGCCATCTTGGCACCAACTTGGTTCTCAACACAAGCTAGGGGGGATGGAACTGAATGCGGGATTCCAAATTCAGTTCCATCCCCCCTAGCTAGTGTTGAGAACCAATATGGCTGCCAAGTAAATTAGGCCAATGGCCGTCCAAACAAGTTTGTGGAGGCAATGTGGCAGTTGACACTAGGAGAGAGGGGGACAATGGAATCTCTGAGGGAGGGGACATCCCTCTCAGCCTTCATGTAGACGGCTGTTCTCCTCCTTAGTTTCCCTGAGGTCCCCTTTGTGACAAATGAATTGCTTTTGGTTGCTGTTGGTCTTTTTTTCCCCCAATGCGACCCCGCAAAACATGTAGTTTACAGTACATCGCCTGTCGTTAATACACTTCTGTTGTTTATCGACCCCCTCAACATCATTACCCCATAGTACTTAAAGTTAAAAGTTAGAACACTGTATAGTTTGGGTTCTCCATCCGGGGGGCCAGCCCGTATTTTCCAACAACATATTCAATATTGTTCTCTTTTAATCAACTTGTGATGTCATTCTATGTATTTTTCTGTAGCCAATTGCAATTGAAGGCCACTCTGACTTTATGGCCTCCTCTTGCACCATCTGGGCTGCCCCAATAAATGCCAGAAGTCAGTGGCTAAATTCGTTTCATAGGTATGATTGGATATTCCGTTTGGGAGCGGGCTAAATCCTGTGTACACAGACATGCACGGTTGGGTCAGAGTTTTTCTGAATTAACCTATGAAGAGCAAATGCAGAACAGAGTAAAGTGTGCTGAACAAATGCTGCTGTTAATGATTACCAAACCGCTGGAGATTTGAACCACTGTGACTACTACCACCGACTGTGAAAGTCAAACCGATTGAAGCAAGTAGAAGAAACATTACAGTTTATGCTCACCAAAACACGGCGTTTGCTACACAATATGGCACAATTGTGTGGACGACTGTTTTGCCAGTCATTTAGGTTAAGTACACCACCATGTAATTGCACTGTTGTTAGTTAAGGTTTCCCGTTCTTTCCCACATCGGACGAGAAGCCACTGTTAAAAGCCACAGGCTAAGCTGTTGGTCACTCTAAAGTCTTTAGTCCGTGATTTTCCAGAGGAAACGCAAACAAGACCTTCTTAGTGTAAACTGTGGCTCTGCCCGCTTGGATTGTTGGAGTTAAAGATGTGGATGCAGCTCTAGTGTTTGTGGTCGTGGGAGGAACGAACCACACGGACTGAGGAGTTTCCCTGGTTTCGCGTGTCTAATTGGCACATTCTTGTGGCGTGCTTGGTTGGAAGGTGCTGTTGTGGTCTTGTCCGGAACGGCGAACAAGGCTGGTGCGTTGACGTGCTTGTGCTCCCCGAAAACAGAGAACTCTGGGAACTACCGGCTGTTTTGTTCTGTGTACCGACTGTTTGGACGACTTTAAATGAATGGTATTCTGGTGCGTGTGCGTGTGCGTGTGCGTGCGTGCGTGCGTGTGTGCGTGCGTGCGTGCGTGCGTGCGTGCGTGCGTGCGTGCGTGCGTGCGTGCGTGCGTGCGTGCGTGCGTGCGTGCGTGCGTGCGTGCGTGCGTGCGTGTGCGCGGCCAACTCCAGCTTCCTGAACCTACAACCCGAACACAGGCCCCCACACCCAGCATTAGCGTACTCCACCAGACATGCAAACAACCACAACCTCACACTGTAGTTGTAGCAGTGGTGTCATTCCTCAGTCACGACGTATACAGTCTTTATCCGAATCCCTGGGCACGGTCATGACTTGGTCCCGTCCACGGTACGTGGATGGTGCTACGTTTGCCTGCAGGGCTCAACGCTCACTAAGCACATTTTTGCTGGCGTACACGACTAAAAATAGATATGTGCTAATGTGAAGGGAAAAAAAAGTTTGGACGAATGCAAAATACAGTTTGAGGATTTCTGTTAATATTTGTCTGGCAAAACGCTGTGCCACTGAAATTTAAGCGCATTCTGTGTTTTTATGAAGCAAGAAAAGCAAAAATTCACACAGCATTGTAACTAATTAACAACCAAAATAAAATAAAAATACAAACAAATAATGACCCGGCTCAACCGACACACACCTTGCCTTGGCTCTTGTTACTCGTTACCTTTTATGTGTTTACATCCACACCTGATTATAACATTAGTCTGGTGGAAACTGTTCAGTGAAGTATGAAATGAAGGGCTGCCTTTTGTGAAATAACTTGATTGAAGTGGATTCTAAACAAAAAAATAATTTTTTTCATTTCCTTCTCGACTCCAGCTTGAGGGATCCGATGTTTTGGTGCCATGCCGAAAAAAAAATCCATTTATTCAAACACACGTACATCTTTGCACAGCAGACCCCATAAACGCCTTTGTGGGCCCTCTCACTTCTTACGCTTAGGAGCACCTAAGTTCCCTTCAAGAGCAGAGTGGGCTTGGAGCCCTGGGTGTCTGAACAAGGGGGCCAGGCACTGGGTGTCTGAACAAGGGGGCCAGGCCCTGGGTGTCCGAGCACGGGGGCCCTGGGTGTCTGAACACGGGGGCCAGGCCATGGGTGTCTGAACAAGGGGGCCAGGCACTGGGTGTCTGAACAAGGGGGCCTGTCCCTGGGTGTCCGAGCACGGGGGCCCTGGGTGTCTGAACACGGGGGCCAGGCCATGGGTGTCTGAACACGGGGGCCAGGCCATGGGTGTCTGAACAAGGGGGCCAGTCCCTGGGTGTCCGAGCACGGGGGCCCTGGGTGTCTGAACACGGGGGCCAGGCCCTGGCTGTCTGGAAAAGGGGGCCAGGCCCTGGGTGTCTGAACACGGGGGCCAGGCCCGGGTCTGTGCAGCAGAACTCGGGGAGGGGAAGGAGGGGTGAAGCCAAGGCAGCACACAGCCTGGTTCCCAGGCCCTGCTGAGTGGAGGGGGGGGTCCTCTATTATGCTTCTTTTAATTGGAGCCTTAAAATACCTGGCCCTACCTGACGGGTGGACTACAGCGACTTAGAAGAGACTGGAGGTTGAGCAGCCACCTCCAGACAGACACACAGACACACTCTGAAGTCGCTTACCTCTGTCATGTTAATATATAAGTACCGTGAAATACCACGAGTTCAACATTGCACATGTGTGTATGCACGCAGGCACGCGCTCGTCCTGCACGATTCGGGGGAAAATATGAATCACGATTTTTTTGCTTAGAATTGATATCACGATCGTCTGCCACGATTTTTTTCTCACGAAATGTAATTTTTATTGCACTCATGAACCATGACAAAAAGAAAATGGCAGTACCAAACAGATCTTTGGCACCTCTGGCACGTTATTTTTCATATGCCCCTCTATAACTGATTTAAAGTGCAGTATCAAAAACGGATTGATTTATTTTGTACATGTAGCAGCACATTGTCTTTAATTGCTGGCCTTTTATAACGACTGAACCCACTCCACACACCTGTAAAAGACAATATCTGGTTCAGGTACGCTAGTTAGGAACAATTGAGTGTAGCTTAAAATGTAGCCACGAAACGAGCATCCTTTTAAAAAGGTCCTGACGTTAACGGTTTAGCTACTTTGTTAGCCGTGCTAATTGTAAAAAGAAAGTGTTGGGATTTTTTCTTTTCTTTTTTTCTTGAAGTCACATTTTCCTTTTCCTTCAGTGTTGGTTACATTATGTAAGATCTACTGTGGGTACTTAGTGATCTAAGGCCCAAATTATTTTATGAGCTTTAAAAAAATGAAAAAATGTTTTTAAATGAAAACAACCTACCTATCATTCGCTGCCGCTGGAAAAAATAAAATAAAAAAATAAAATAAATTCCCTACCTACCCATGACCTCAACTGACAACCAACAGGAACCAAACTTTTTTTTTTTTTAGGCCTAACTAGTAAGTGTGTGTGTGTGTGTGTGTGTGTGTGTGTGTGTGTGTGTGTGTGTGTGTGTGTGTGTGTGTGTGTGTGTGTGTGTGTCGGCTGGCATGTTCCCTTATCCAGCTGTGAGTGGCGTTGGTATTTAGTGTGATTATGACCTGACCAGCTGCCGTGGGGAGGGCCCAGATGTGCCGTACACATCACTCCTGTCTGTTCTCCTCCTCCTCTTGTCCTTCCCTCCTCCCCTACTCTTCCCCTTTTCTTCTGCGGCGCTCGCGTCGGTTCCCGGAGCCTTCCCCTGTTAGGAGCTCTCTGAAGTCTGCCGTCCGTAAGACGCAGTCCCGCCGCCGCCTCCTCCACACAGACACCCGGGGGGGGCGGCGCCAGAGGAACAGGAAAACAATGATCTCTCCGTATCCAAACCCCTCCTGAGAACACCGCTGTCCTTCCTCCCGGCTCTGAGTGCACAAAGCGCAGACGGTGGTCCATGCATCAAGGCTGTGCTATTCATCCAATCGTTTCAACCCTTTAAGATGTTTGCGTTTTCAGACGAGCGAGTAGCACAGCGAGTGCTGCCGGTCGTCTTGACAACCAGGGGTTTGGCACACTTTGATCCCGGGCTCCTCCTACTACGTGTGCGTGTGCGTGTGCGTGCGTGCATGCGCGCGTGCGTGCGCGCGTGCGCGCGTGCGTGCGTGCGTGCGTGCGTGCGCGCGCGCGCTTTGTGGGGCCACTGAGGTTTGAAAAGCACACATTGCTCCCGATTTTCAGACTTTAATGTACCACCATCACACCAGTAACCCAAATATAAGTGAATGAGGTCATCATGGTACAGTAGTGCGTCGTTCGTCATATACCTCTCTTCAGGAGCCCAGCCCTCTGGGGTTCAGAGGTGTTCCCTTTGGTGTATTTAAATGGAACGCCCCCCCCTCCTCCCTCCAGGTTGTTCGTTGGTTATTTTTAAGTACATCTCATATCTTGCTCTGTGTGGGGTCTGGCCTGATTAGCCTGCAGCCTAGCGGCTTGGGGCACGACCACGTGCACGCGGCCATGCGAGCACGCGACCACACCTTAACAACAAAATGGGTTTATCAATGTCTCTTTGTCATGGGCGATGTGAACTGTTCCAATTTTGTGTGGAACGTGCGCACATAAAGGTCGTAGCACGGCAGCAAGCCAAACGACCCAAATCATTGGTTGGTCCTCTCACTGGCTGAAAGTGAGCGCGTGCTAATGTCAGCGCCGCGGCGAGCTCAGTGGCGTTCATCAGGAGGAGCGAGGAATCAGACCACGGTCATGGAGTGCAGATTAGAGGCAGCTGATGTGCGTAAGGCCTTAATGCTGGCACACATGTACCATGTCGTAAATGAGTCATCCCCACATTTTCACCTCGAAGAGAAACAGCCCAGCTGTCGAGGGTGACATGGCAGGTGGTAAAGACACAGGTGCTAGCTTTCATCGTATTGTCTTGGACATTTTTGTTGTTAGGTTCTATGTAAAAAATACCTCATTATTCTTAGTACAACAGAGTTGTATCGCTACATTATCCTTTTAGGTCAAGTAAATCATACTTAACAGACTTTCCTGTTTTCTTTTATGCATGCAGTTTTGTTATTGTTGCTGTATAGTCTTCTGCTCTTGATGACGTCACCTGCAGCCTCACCGCTTTCTCTCCGTCCTCTCCCCTGGACTCAGCTTTTCCTAAATGCCGGAGGGGTTTGGAAACATGCACGTCACCCATCACACCCTCTCCCTCCGTCTGCACCTCCTTCACCCCACTTTGCACCTATTTGCATTTCTCGGCGCAATGGAAATAAATGAACAAATGGACTGATGGAAGGAGAGATGGATGGATGGCAGACAGATGGATGCATGGGGTTTCCCCTTCGGCGAGACGGTTGCAGACTGGGCGGGGCAGTGGATGTGTTGGATAGTCAGTTGTGGTTTAGCTTAATAAACGATGCTGTCTTGAGGGGAAAACACCCAAACAAAGGGCCGCTCACACACACGCCAGCCTTCGCTCACCGTGGGCTCTCTCTGTCCTGACGAACACCCGTTCAACACATGTGGTCGGCGTTCCTCTGACTCTGACACTCTGAACCTCACAGCTCTCCTCCATCTTCCGGTTATCGTTCTTCCTTTTTAAAATTGTGGTCATGGTCAGAACCCAAGTAAAACCGCTGTGTTCTTCCGCTCTTCCTTAGTCTGAAGGGTGTTCGGATGTTCCCCTGTTTGCGGTCTGTTGTAACGCTGTTATCTACGGCATCCACCCCCACAATAAACCATGACTAATAATGTACGGCGTTAGCTCCTCAGGGTGGCTCCCTTCTCAAACGACAGTCCGCCACCGTCTGCCCATGTGGAGCCGCTCACACGCTGCTTTAGAGTATTAAGCTCGTGGCGATGCTACGCACACGCACACGTCAGGCTGTTGAGTGTGTACACAAGACAAAGATGCCATCTGACGGGGTCCTCCGGTCACACTGGTGCTATTGTGATGGTTGGTGATGAGGCTTAAATGTCTCCCTGCTAATAGTTCCACGGGATCCACAGTGTCGTGGACACTGGTCCACTGAAAGAGATGAACACAGCCCGCTTTATGAATGGGATAACACTGTGGTTAATAAAGACGAGTCCTTTCATTGGCTCGAGGATTTGTTCTTAAGCATGCCTTCAGTGTTCCGTGTGTACGTTTCACTATGTGCTGTGTGAATCGCATGATGTCACGTTTTTACCTTTTTGTCCTGTCGCATTTGTACGTGTATATGCTAGTTATAATGGATTAAAGGTAGTCTGGCTGTTTCCTTAACAAAGCGGGCCATGTCTCATAATTGAAGGGTTCCTGTTGGTGATGGATGTTTTTGTCGGGGTGAGGTCACTCCAGATTAAGACGGATTGCTGTCCCAACCGCCACGCAGATTAGAATGTTATCTCATATAATCCTTTCTTTGCTTTTATCCGTCAAACACGGACGATCAGAGTCCGAGGATAAGATGTTCCGTCGGTAAAGGGGACAGATTACGCACTCCAGCTCCTCTGAGAGCATGTGTCAGGTCCTCACCTTTGACCCCCAGTGCCTTGTTGGGATGTTATGATCTTGTGGGATGTGTGGTGTCACATGTGTGATGGATTGGCATCTAGCTCTGACACGATACGGGAACAGAGCTTCCACTGGGTTGGACCTCAATCAGGCAATTGTTGATATGTTTTTGGTTCGTGCTGTGGAAAGATTGAAGAGGGAATACGAATTTGTGGGAATTGTCTCGTACTTGTTTGTTATCGTAACAAGCAATCCTTTTGCGATCAATAGCAAGGTTTCTTCGATCCTCTGCCCTAATTTCCGCTCCTCAGTGAAATATGAGAATCCTTTTCAAGAAGTCAGTTGCCGTCTCTCCTACCACTTCGTTCAGACTCAATCTAGTTTAATTTGACTATGGAAATAAATGAGTATTCCCAATTAAATGCAAATTATTTGGGCTGCGTCAATATTCAATCCTTCCTCCTCCTACCGGCAAAATGTAAGGGGAGGAAGAGGATGATGAAGATGAGGATGAGGATGAGGATGTACACCATCCATGCAGAGCAGCAGGTGAGACAGACACCCCCCTCCCCCTCAAAGACACCTGCTCATACCCTTTGCTCCAGCAACCCCCCCCTTAAACACAGACCGGTATTCAGGGATCATATTACAGTGTTTTTACCTTGCCCACACACACACCCACACCCACACACACACACACACACACACACACACACACACACCACGCCTCCAATCACACACACACACACACACACACCACGCCTCCAATCACACACACACACACACCACGCCTCCAATCACACACACACACACACACACCACGCCTCCAATCACACACACACACACACACACACCACGCCTCCAATCACACACACACACACACACCACGCCTCCAAACACACACACACGCATCCAAACGCACACACGCATCCAAACACCCACTCTCTGGTCTGGCAGTTTGCGCTGCGCTAGCTCAACAGACCTGCGGCGGCCATCTGGGTCGGGAACCCGCGCTAACGTGTGTGAACTGGACGCCGCACCTCGGGCAGCCGCCTCCATCTGGCCCCGGCCCCGCTCAGGGGGCACGGCTGTAAGTAACGCCTTCATCCCCAGCAGCTGGTCTACGAGGCCATCGGGTTAGCGTCCGCACCCCCCACCCTAACTCTGGATCCTACTGGGAAGCCAAAAGAGTGTCGGCTAACCTCCTCCGGCCCACCACTGTCTGTCACTCCAGCTTCAGATCCAATGGATGTTCATCCGCAGCCTTTGGTGCGAGGCCCACGCCTTCCCGACTGTCCGCCCTGAGTGGGATTACCGGGCGTTGAACCAACCGTCGGCCGCCTGCCCTGCCCTTCGGTTATTTGTGCGTAATAACGGTTGGACTCGTTGGACGGCATTGTATGATCGCTGTTAATTGTGAAGTCTGGCTGTGCGCAGTGTGTGTTTGTTCTGAGGAGCGTGTGCGATGAAGATTCTGTTCTTCATGAGTTTCACATCGAGTTGGTTGATTTATTATAGGTTAATATGATAATATATGGCATAATAATTTATCACCATGGGAAACTCTAACAGGGTCTCAATATGACGTTCAAACATGAATTGAGCGCATCCAGTTGGACAGTACAAATGTGTGGCAGGATTGTTCCTTGGGTGAGGCTTTATTCAGAGATTCACCTCCTTGAATGACTTGAAATTGTATGCAAAATATTCCTCCCCACACACCTGTTTTTAGTTAATTAAATCACGCTATTTCTCCGACATTGAACTGAAGTAACACCGAAGGCGTGGCTAAGCCCTGTAAAGTGTACCTGTTATTCCGTCGTACTTTTCTTGAACATCTGCCACTACACCTGTTTTCAGAGAGGCTGACACAAGCTTGTTAAGGATTTGGAAGTAAAAACTTCAAAGTCACGGCCAACGTACTAACTGTCTTCCCCCAAGACGGCAGCCATATTTGTTTTCAATAAATTCTCCTCTAGTTAAAGTCAGATCCAATGTCAGCCCCTTTTTGGCCCGGGTCCATTTTGGCGTCCAGTCCAGTCCAGTTGTCAAAGCAAAGCGAAACAAATGGAGAGCAGACATCAGGCCCATGTGTATGCAGTGTAAATGACCCCATACTATAATAATACCGTTGGGAAACCAATATGGATTAACATAAGATCATGATTCTTATCTTAAAGAATCGATTCACAACTTCCAAGTCTTTCTTAGTAGCCAGGAGTGGATCCTGAAATCATGGATCCTGAAATGACCCTAAAATTGATTCGAGAATTGATTTTAGTTGTGACCCAAAGAATTCTTCTGTTTTTCCAGAGTGGGTGCGATGTACACACTACACAGCCACACTACACAGCCCTAATCCGTTTACAGAATGGACATCTGACACATTTCTGCAACACCAGCATGACTCTGCTTTAAATAAAAATAATCCAATCATGTTTGTTCCAACCAAGGTTGGAAGTGATGTTGTGAAAGGGGCATCCGCTGGGAATGTGATCAGAATTTCAATTGTGTTGAAAAGTTCCTCATTTGGAATTTTTCCATACACCATGTGTTTAGTCGATAAAGGGACTGCATTTATAAAGTGATGTTCTAACCTGTGAACACTCCAGGTGCTTTACAATTAGGGCCTCACGTTCACCCTTTCATGCACGCATTCACACACCGACGGCTGTGTCAACCATGCAAGGGAAGCTCATCCAAACTGGACACACGTTGATTTCCCCTTACAGCAGAGATCACTTCTCCTCGTTCTTAACAGTTTTGCCTTAACATTCCTTAAACCAGTTTCAAACGGTGCACTGGGTGTTTGCCCCCAGATGAGGGCAGTGTGTTTTCCCACATCTTGTCTTCTGGGAATTCCAGTTGCACCAGCTAGGGGTGGGGGGAAACCACCACAGGCCATGTCAACACGGTTCCCCTTTCCATTCAGTCAACAGTCTGGTGATCCACAACCTTTTTAAACGGCAGAGCCCGAAACAGATCTTACATTTCTTTGCTGAGTCACTGCATGAAGGTCAACCGTCAACCTTTTCTATCCTCGTAAGTGCTAGGCGTGGGTTTCGCTCATGAAAAACCAGACTGTTGCCCAGTTTTCCTTGTTTTGAACGCCCTGCCGTAATGAGTCAGCTCTTTCCATGTGTCTTGTTTGTTCTGTGTAAAACGTATCTGTTCATTGCTGACTTGTGTACTAAGTTTCCCTCTCCCTCTCCGTCTCTCTCTCTCTCTCTCTCAGACGTTCTCCTCAGCCTGGGAGTCCCGTGCGTAAGAGACAGAGGGCTCCACTCGTCGATGTGACTTCCTGGGATGCTCAGGCGCACCCGCTCCCCCTGCTTCTCTTCCGGCCTCCACCAGAGGAAGACAGGGCACCATTGAAAGGTAAAGGCCAGGGCCGGACCTCGTTGTTTTCCATTAGAAGACGTGATGTCAACTCGCTCCTCAAAGGCGGCCTGATGGCGGCCTGATGGCGTGAGACCAGGCCCAGCCTCCTGGAGACCTCCCAGTGTCCTAACATGCCCTCGAAATTCGATCTGTAAGGAAGCCATCTGGGATTACGGTGGTCCTCGGTGCTGCTCCACAGATGCTTTGAATCGGGTTTCCTCTGATGACCCTCAGGTTATTTAGGTGTTTGCTCTCAGATCTTCGTCGTTGTTGGTTCTGCACACCGGACACGGAGCGATCCCGTCCAACCAACTACAGCCTTTGTCGCTGGGTGAGGGGGAATGGGGGGGGGAGTGGGAGTCTGCCTCGGATCTTAATCATGGATGTTTGTGTTTCGGAGCCGCGCGTGGGCGTAACCCAGATCTCTCTCTCTCTCTCTCGCTCTCTCGCTCGCTCTCTCTCTCTCTCGCTCTTTCGCTCTCTCTCTCGCTCTCTCGCTCTCTCTCTCTCGCTCTCGCTCTCTCGCTCTCGCTCTCTCTCTCTCTCTCTCTCTCTCTCGCTCTCTCTCTCTCTCTCTCTCTCTCTCTCTCTCTCTCTCTCATGTACACACAACCCTCACAGATGTACCACTCCACCTCAGTCCTCCACTCCACTATTAAGGCATCAGGAGGGCTTTTGTTGTTTGGCGGGGCTGAGGCACGTGCCCATATGGCTTAGTACAATAGGATGTTATTGTGATTGGGGGTTGGAGGCAGGGGGGCGGGTGGATGGGGGGGTCCGGTACAGGAGCCTGATTTAGCCGTAATACCCAGCGGACCCCCCCCCCGCCCCGTCACCCTGCTGATAAACGGCCTCTCTCTCCCAGACGACAACCCTTCTTCTGTAAGTACCAGATGCTGCCGGCTGCCGTGGTAACGCGGAGCCGGGCGGGCCGGCGGGGCCTCGTCTGTGATGGATGAGTCCGTGGTCCGTGCCAGGGGCCACGGGCCCCACAGACAAACACAGTGATGCCCCCCCCCCCCCCCGGGATCCTGATAATGGATTCCACGTTTTCAGTCTTTGGCCCCTGGTTGAACGTCTTGGCTTTGCTCCCCTCCGGGATCAGATTTATCCCGTCTGAGCAGCCCAGAACATCAGGGACTTACAACCGTCCGTTCACACGTTCACACACACACACACACCGACGGCGTGTCAACCACGCAGGGCGACAGCCAGCTCGTGAGGCGCAGTTAGGGGTGAGGCGTTTCGCTCAGGGACACCCTCGACCCTCAGCTAGGAGGATGCCAGTTCGGGGATCGAACTAGCAACCTTCCGGTTACCAGTCGACCCGCTCTGCCTCCTGGGTTGGCGTCGCCTCCTATGACGTGTGACTGCAGGCACTGATCACGGTCGCCATTGGATTATTGTTGCGCAGCGTTGGACACGGAGCCGTTTGTCTTTGACGGCGCTGTTTGTATTTTGAGCTCATCTGGAGCCACCTGGAACCACCTGGACTGAAGTGTATGTTTGCTAGTTTCTCCTCGTAGATCAGCGTGGCGGCTTGTTTAATGACCGAGTCATGGGGGCCCCTCGCGCTAGCGCGTAAAGACGGGGGTGCTGATAATGGGGGGCCCTTCAGTGCTGATTTGTGGTCTTCCTCGTTATCCTGGTGGGGGCCGATGACCCGGGGCCCAGATGATGTATACCTTTGGAAACCTTCAGACATATCTCCATTTGTTGCTAGGGAACGAGGCTATACATACCGATATTGTGGGATGTCGGGGAATTGATTGAGCGTAAACGAATAACCTAATTGATTAGTCAAATCTTTAAACGCATTTTGGCAAATCGATACGTTTGAATTGAGTTGTTATTTTTTAAGGTTGATGGTTTTTTTACGTAGCAAAATATGACACAAGTTACTTTAGGAGACTTAAGGGATTTATCTAGTGCGGTCAGTTAAACGCGGTCTTAACGGCGTTAACGCAAACCAATTTTAACGGCGTTAATTAACGGCAAATTATTTTATTTTATTTGGCTCAAAACAAAGAAGCAGTAGCCTGACTGCTATGTTCAAGGCAGTATGTTTGTATTTTCATCGTTTAATTGCACTTTAATAGGCATTTTTTTTGTATCGTCCTGTTTTGATCAGTATATGCCAATGTTGTTATCGATAAAAAAACATTTGCACAAGGCAAGCCGATGCACTTCTCAATGTTGATTTGCGATGAATCTTGAGTTAACTATGACATTAATGCGATTAATCGCGATTAAATATATTAATCGCTTGACAGCACTAGATTTATAATGTTTCCAAGTCCCGGAGTGACCTTTGACCTCTGAAAGCCTCACTTGGTCAAGGCTCACTTCATCCTCGCCCATGACCCCCATCCGCGCCCATCACGCCAATCACCCGCCTCACCCCCATCACCCCCGTCACCTGACGTCCGACCGCCTTGCCTTCACCTTCCCTTCAAGTCTGCTGCCTGAAGGACACACGCAGACGCTGACCCACTTCTGGATGCATGTGGGGAGGGCAGAGAGACTAGGGCAGGGACAGAGACGGACTTGGAGACACGTCATTAGCATTTTGAGCCACGTGTGTGTGTGTGTGTGTGTGTGTGTGTGTGTGCGTGCGTGCGTGCGTGCGTGCGTGCGTGCGTGCGTGCGTGCGTGCGTGCGTGCGTGCGTGTGTGTGCGTGTGCGCGTGTGTGTGTGTGTGTGTGTGTGTGTGTGTGTGTGTGTGCGTGTGTGTGTGTGTGTGTGTGTGTGTGTGGACATCGTAGCCTATTTCTTCTACCCTACTTCTTTCCCTTCTCTTACAAAGCAGCTGTTTTGTAAAGCTCCACCATCACCCTCTCTCCCACTCACCCTCTGTGTGTGTCTGTCTGTGTGTGGCGTGTGAGTCTTTGTGTGTGAGTGTGTGTGTGTGTGTGTCTACGTCTTTGTCTCTGTGTAAATGTGTGTTTGTGTAGTGTAGTGTGTGTGTGTCTGTGTCTTTTTAGTTGTGTGTGTGTGTGTGTGTGTGTGTGTGTGTGTGTGTGTGTGTGTGTGTGTGTGGCGTGTGTGTCTGTGTCTTTGTCTCAGTGTAAATGTGTGTGTTTGTGTAGTGTGTGTGTCTTTGTAGTTGTGTGTGTGTGTGTGTGTGTCTGTCTATGCGTTTGCATGATTTCCAATAATTGTGAGCAGATGGTGGTTAACGGGTCAGGTCTATGGATGCTGGCAGCCTTGCCAGGGGACGGCTGCAGGGCATGCTGGGAGTCGTAGTCCCACTTGGGTATTGCTTGCAGGGTTTTGGATACGTCAGGAGCTTGAAGTAGCTCTGTGTGCGTGGCCTTGTGTGCGTAGGTCTTGCTCGTTCCTATGTGTGTGTAGCTCTGTGTGTGTAGCTCTGTCTGCCCTGCACCAGTTCAGCCGGGACCAGGGGTGATTTAGGACGGCACTGAGGCGTCTGGTGATCATAAGTCATCATTAGTTGAGTGATGCCCTTAATTCACAACTTCCCGCTGTGTTGGACGAACCAGGGCTGGTGACGGATGGTTGGTCGGCATCATCGTTCAGAATCAGCACCTCGTGTAATTCAGGGGTGGAACCACAGAGTGAGCTGGAATGAGATGAAGGTTGATGAGAGATGGCACTTCGTCAGCCTTGTTATTCAAATGCATTAAAATAGGACGTAAACAATGCCCCCGTGTGTGTGTGTGTGTGTGTGTGTGTGTGTGTGTGTGTGTGTGTGTGTGTGTGTGTGTGTGTGTGTGTGTGTGTGTGTGTGGGTGTGTGGGTGGGTGGGTGTGTGCAACACTGCCCAGGTGAGTAACACAACTCAAGCTGCTCTTTTCCACGTATGTTACTCAGAGTTTATAAATCACCTTAAACACACATCCAAAGTTCAACCAACATTTTGATCACCTTACACCCCTCCGGTGTCTAGATCAGACCGAGGGTCGGTCAGATGCGTGGCTCCAGTGGTCAGGATGGGATGTACACCCAGGGCAACGCGGGGCCCCTGTGCACGGGGCCCCTTGCGGTCCCCAATCAGACGTTCAGCTTCCACTCCACGGTGCGTACATTGGGTCACGACCCACGGGCAGGAGCCGGTCTCTCGGGGTGGCTGGCCTCTGCTCGTCTGAGCTGGTCTCTTTTCTTTTGAACCGTGTCCCGCAGCGGTCTCAACGCAGAGACCGCTTTCTTTGGCAGAAGGAAACTGTTTGGAGGAGGAGGAGCGAACTGAAGAAGGGGGGAGAGCAGGAGGGGAGGAGGGGGGGGAGGAGGGGGGGAGGGGCAAGAGGCGAGAGACGAGAGAGAGAGAGAGAGAGAGAGAGAGAGAGAGAGAGAGAGAGAGAGAGAGAGAGAGAGAGAGAGACGCCAGTTTCTGATCTAGGTGTGGGGGTTAAGACGGGTGGGGGGGGGGGGGGAGGTGTACCTCTGTCAGTGAGGGGAGGGAGAGAAGGGACTTTCGCTTCCCTTATTCCCATTGGCTGCTAATGGTCCAACCTCAATAAGCCCCCCACCCCAGCCCCCTCCCACCCCCGCCTCCCCCTCAGCAGGGCTAGCTTCCGAGCCAAAGAGACCATTGAGCCAAAGGATCATTTAGACGGACTACCGACTGTGTGTGTGTTGAGGTCCGAACTGGCAACTGGATGGTAGAGAGGAGATTCTGTGTGTGTGTGTGTGTGTGTGTGTGTGTGTGTGTGTGTGTGTGTGTGTGTGTGTGTGTGTGTGTGTGCGTGTGTTGAGTTCTGATCTGGGAACTGGTTGGTGGGGGGAGAGCGGGTCAGGTGGAAGGCATGGCGATGCAGCGACCAAGCCGGGGTGAGTCACACCACACACTCTTTACAACGTCTGGAGCTGAACCAGGAGGGTTTCAAAACTTCATTGTGTTGGTCGTGAGGGGCATGAATGGGCACGGCCTGAGAAAACCTCAGCAGTCGGGGTTTCATTCAATGGCATGTGCTTGCTTAACGTGTTGTCAACCTCAATACATTTTATTCGAGTTGTCTCTAATGATATTTAGCTTAGTCTCTCCCCCCCTCTCTCTCCCCCTCTCTCTCCCTCTTTATCCTTCTGTCTCCCCTCCCTTTTTCCGTCTCTCCCCGATTGTCTTTGATTGAAGCAAAAACAAAGCCAGCGGAAGGGTGTGTGTGTGTGTGTGTGTGTGTGTGTGTGTGTGTGTGTGTGTGTGTGTGTGTGTGTGTGTGTGTGTGTGTGTGTGAAAAGAAAGAGAAACAGTGAATGGGGGCCCTCTGCCCGATCCGGCCTCCAGCTCAGCCATGGCCAATAATCTTAAGTGCAACAACAGAACAGAAATAAATGCATCCTTTTCTTTGAATGCACGATGGTCTCTGCCCCCATCGCTCATCCACCATGGCACACACAGACTGCTAAAACTCTGGACCAAAGCGGTCAGCATACGTTTAGGGAGTAGATATTATCTGTGTGGGCGGGACCGAACAATTAGGCCGGTTGAATCTCTGGGGAGACGAGAAATCAGATCTTAATAATCACACACACCTGGCTTCCCTGATGACCCACACTAAATCCGTAGTGTCGTCAACTGCAACTGCGGAGATTTCGGCAAGTCACAAAATCTTCTAGCTGCGAGACGTGGCGAAAAACTACGTTTGTCGAGGATGAGTTTGTTCTGTTTTCTCCTCAATCGCGGTTATTTTGTCCCTGCAATCTCGCCAAACTTCTTTCCCGATTCCCGCAGAGCCCCTGTGCTCGGTAGATCCACCGCCGACCGTCACCCTGCGTGACTCGTCTCAAAGAGCCGCGTGTCTGTGCCCCCCAGGGGCCCGATGCGCTGTGGAAACGCCAGGCACCGGGCGCGGAGACAGGCGGCGTTCGCTGGGGGCCACTTAGCACAACAGGTCTGCTGCACGGGTGGCAAAGGAGTTGGCCCCGTCTGGAGAACGGAAATAGCTTAGTCACACTTTCACCGCATGCTCCACTTTCCCCCGGGTCGCCTGAGAGCGCGAGAGAGAGATGGAGAGGGAGAGAGGTGGATGGGAGGAGACCGGGGAGAGGGGTGTTTATGAGACGGGAGGAGAGGGAGAGAGAGAGGTGAACATGAGATGGGAGAGGATGGAGAGAGAGAGGTGGGAGAGAAGAGAGAGAGATGGAGAGGTGAACATGAGATGGGAGAGGATGGAGAGAGAGAGGTGGGAGAGAAGAGAGAGGTGTAATATCAGACGGGAGAGAAGAGAGAGTCTCAGTGAGACGAGGAAGAGGTAGGCGATAAAAAAAAAAGATTGATAAAACGTTGAGGAGCAGGGAGGAGCTCTCTCTCTCTCTCTCTCTCTCTCTCTCTCTCTCTCTCTCTCTCTCTCTCTCTCTCTCTCTCTCTCTCTCTCTCTCTCTCTCTCTCTCTCTCTCTCTCTCTCTCTCTCTCTCTCTCTCTCTCTCTCTCTCTCTCTCTCTCTCTCTCTCTTGCTCCTGACCTGGCTCTCCCTCGTCCAGGGTCTCCTGTCTTCAACCAGGTTCCACAGGGCAGTGGTCTGATCTCAACAGCTCCTCCAGGCAGGCCCACACATCAGTTGCCTGTTGGCTGTATTTTTAGACTCATGTGGCGCTGGATTGGGCGTGCATGGTGGGGCACTTACAAAGAGAGATTTAGTGTGAGCCTACTCAGAGCGACTGAAAAGCACGTCTGTGTGACTTTGCTTCTCAACCCAGGGTCAGTACAGCCTCTGTGTACTGTGTGTTTAAGTGTGTGTGTGTGTGTGTGTGTGTGTGTGTGTTTGTACCGCAGATTTCTTCACCTCAACCAGCTTACTAGTTTCAGCCTTTTCCACGTGCGTTTACAATAGGGTCCGCACGAGGGGATCTGGCTGAGCTGGTGAGCACCACTGAATATTAAAGTGAATCTCCATCATAAAACATGTATTGCTTTTTATGATTTTACAAAGCACACTTCCTCTTGTATGACGTGGACCACAGTGGAAAAAAGCGATATGCCGCAAGCACCTAGCACACCTGTGGTGCATTTTAACGACCCGGGTGCCAGTGTTTGATTAAACAGTGCAGTGCTCAGGCCTTAATCTCGATCTGTGGGCCCAACGATAAAGTACTCCAAACTAATTAACGTGGGCTGTCCCATACACATCAACTAGGTCCTACCTTCACGGTCCTCACAAAGAAAGAAATATCTGTGTCAGGTTGTTGCAGCCCTCTTCGACATTACACTCTGGGTATGTTGTGACAGGATAGGACTGTATGAAAAGCATCCTCTTTATTGTACTCCAGTGTTTGAATAAGACACTAAGAAAGGGCCTCTGAACCCCTTTATTGGCCCCTCTTCCCCTCCTCAGCCTTCTTCCTTCTCTGGTTCCTAAGGGCCCTGATCACCATGACAACTGATGGCACTAGGGAGTGTGCAGCATAGTTACACCAAAAAGCCCTCCAAAGCCCCCCCCCATCCTAAACCCTGCATAGTTTCGCTCGTCTCGGGGTCGGAGAAATTAGAACCTATTCACCTCTGGGGGGGGGCAGCGAAACGAGACCCCCTGACTGATAAGGCCCGCTCTCTGGAATGCACCTCAAAGAGCAGCAATGTGGAGGGGGGGAGCTGACAAAAAAACCGCCGTGATTTAGCTAGAATCCTTTTCTTGTGGGACGCGGGAGGCGGGTCACTCTGGCCACTCCATTATTCCAAACGTGTGATGAGTGAAAGCAGGAGTGAATGTGTGGCCGAAACCTCCCGTTATTACGCAGGTTCTGGAGGTAATTGGTTAATTAAACTCTCTTTCACCTGACGGCATGGTTTCCTGTCACATGGGTGCTATGTTTAGCTTCTAGAGCTGTGTGTGCGTACTGGATGAGAGAATTACCCTGGCATTTTGTTCAGTTAAACATTGGCTGGTTTTTAATGAGCTGCTTTCACTTTCCTAACGGCGTCAATCTTAACACCGGCAGGATACTTAGTTGTGTATTATGACCCTGTAATCAGGGATCGGAGTGGTTTGGATGGGCTAATTAACATATTGTAATCAGAGTGGCGTTTAGCCGGATTGCGCTGGTCCTTTTGGCAGGCCGGCTGGTTGCTAGGCCCTGCTGGGGTCAGACTGGCAGCGGCTCTGAGAGACTTGGCTGGCAGGACGTTCCTGACAGGGCACCTAATGCATCGCCCCGCTTGCCGGATGCCGACAGGGACTTCCACTCTGTGAAGTGTTTACATTCTGAATTGGGACAATCAGGAAGGGCTGGGGGGAACTACAGAGTCTGTAAAGGAAGTACAATTGAAAGGAAAGGTCCAGATGAGATTCTATCAAACAACCTCGACGCTGCGCGCCGTAAATTTGTTTCCGCCCCGCTCAATACATCCTGTTTTATCTTCTCCGGGGGAAACCGAAGAGTTGGCACCCTTTGCCCGTTGGCAGCAGTGATCTTTACACTGTGCGACTTTCTCTTGTGTGCTCGTGGGCAGATTGAAACAGCAACAAGACAGGACACACGTGTCACTCGGATATGCCGGCCTTCTGTGAGCTCGCAGTGATGATGGGTTTCAAACCACAGCTGGTCAACACTCTCTAATCTCACTCGACCTCTTCGCCCCCAGTGGGCGTCTCTTTATTGTTCTTCTCTCACCACCGCTGGACTGTTTACCACCAAAGGTGGGCAGAGGTCATGCTATTGAAAGCAAGGCCAAGGTGAAACTAATAACATGAGCTGTTGACTCATGCCGGCATTTGATGTTGTTGAGGCTTATTTTTAGGAGCCCGTCTGTCTGAATTTCACCGAACAGAAAGCAAACTCTCGTCATTCTAATATCAATCTGGCCTCTAGTTGCTTGTTTTGCTTTGATTCAGATTCAGATTGTTTGTTTGCAACTCTCTTCCTGTCATTCCAAGTAGCCAGGATGCTGGGAAACATTTTTCAACTCCTACTCACTAAAGCAGAATGAACCCGTTTGCACTTGGCCTGCCCTGAGACCAATTATTCTACAGCTTGAATGGGCTTAGTAACTAGTCCTGTCCAGCCGGATGTCTGCGTGTGTGTGTGTGTGTGTGTGTGTGCATGTGCGTGTGCGTGTGCGTGTGCGTGTGGTCTGACTCTCTGAAGTCTCTGATCCGCGTGGCCGTCCCTGACTCCCTATTGTTTTGCCTGGGCTTCGCAGTGTATTTACAGTATAATCAGCCTCATGTTCTCCCAGAGAGTTCCCACAAGCCCAAGCATAGAAGGGTGCTCCCGTCTAACCCCAGAGCAATCACCCGCACGCTGAAGGTCCCGTGATCGCCACGGCCCCCGGTGTTTACAGGTCGACTTGGCTGAGCTCTGGGAAGCCAACCATGCATTCCTCCAGCCCCCAGTCCGACCTTTCCCTGGAGCCGGCCCAGCCAGCGTTGACTCAGAGTCTCCCCTCTCCTTGTTTCAGAGCGCGCCGTCGCCCCGCGGACCAGCTGCCATGGCCTTGGTTCAGCCGCTGCCCGTCTCCACTGACCACCTCAAGCCGGGCCCCGGCGGGTCGTCCCGCAGCCGCCGTTCCTCCGGCCGCGCGTCCCCGGTGGGCCCCGGTGGGCCCCCACCCCCGTCGCTAGAGGCGATGGGCTCCGTCGGCAGCCTCATCGCGCCCCGCCCCGCGCCCTACCACGACCGCCAGCGCCGCGCGGCCGTCGGCGGAGGCCCCGCGGGGGAGCCGGGCGCCAGGCACGCGCGGCGGGCCACGCCGGGGGCGGGGGCCGCCGGCCTGGGGCCCGACTCGCCGCAGGACGCGCTGCTCCTCCTGCGGCGCTCGCCGCCCCCGCCCGTCAAGCGGCAGAGCTCGGCCAACGCCGGACGCACGGACGACGACGCCGCCGCCGCCTACGCCTACCTGAACGAGGAGTACGTGGAGGACTGGACCGTCAGCCAGGTCACGCCCCCCAGCCTCAGCGGCCTCCCCCCCGACGAGGTCAACGGCGGGGGGGGGTGGAGCGGGATCATGGGGGGCCCCCCGCCCAAGCTGGTGCCGATCTCGGGGAAACTGGAGATGGTGAGTCAGTGTTCCCTTTGATCACTTTTATCTAGTGTCCGCTGGATATGTTTAAAGGTCCCGTGTTATACCACCGGGTGTTTGTGTTATCAGCCATTACTCTATAGTAGAAAGTCTATGGTAGAAAAATGCTGCTCATCTGTCCGTCGTACATCTAGGTGGACACGCCCACTTGTGATGTCACTAAAACACAGGAAGAGGCTGGTTTTCGAAACGGCTTGTGACGGCTAATCACACTCACACCTGGTGGTGTACTATGAGACCATTAAGGCCCAATCCTATTTCTACCCCTTACCCCTTACCCTTACCCCTTCCCCTTGTTTTGAAGGGGTAAGGGGGAGGGGTAAGGGGTAGAAATGAGATTGGGCCTAAGACTTGCCAAGTTTAGGGACCGGCCAATGACTTGCCAGTGAATGTTTGACCTTGTGATTCATTTGAACTGATGTGTAGGAACTCATTTAGCATTAGGCTCTGAGCCTGGCTGAAGGCCCTCCCAGGTTAATAATGATCCACCTCCCACCCGCAGAACATGGACAACGCAGTGCTGCGGCCCACCGCCTTCAAACCCGTGGTGCCCAAGAGCCGCAGCTCCATGCAGTACCTGTCCCCCCGCCACGGCCCCAGCAGCCAATCGGGGAGCCAGAACAACCTCAACCTGCTCAGCCCCTCCCACACCGCGGGGGAGGCCGCGCCCTCCTGCTCGGACAAGCGCAGCAGCTACGGCAGCCGGGGCCAGGCCACCAGCCAGTCCTGCTCCATGTCCGACTCCGGGCGCACCTCCCTGTCCAGCCTGCCCCCTTACCCGGGGCCCGGCTACAGCCAGGCCTCCTCCGAGGCTCCCGGGGGCCACCTGGAGCCCGTGAAGGCGGGGGGGCCCGGGGCGGTGAACGGACACGGACACGGGCACGGGCA
Organism: Gadus macrocephalus; assembly: GCF_031168955.1. Classification (NCBI taxonomy): domain Eukaryota; kingdom Metazoa; phylum Chordata; class Actinopteri; order Gadiformes; family Gadidae; genus Gadus; species Gadus macrocephalus. Next base: position 2,682,852 of record NC_082399.1, read on the forward strand.
CGGGCACGGGCACTCCAACTCGGACAGCGGCCGCTCGTCCTCCAGCAAGAGCACGGGCTCGGGGTCGCTGGGCGGCCAGGGCCAGCCCCCGTCGGACAACGGCTCGGCGGGCCGCTCCCCGGGGCCCCTGGAGGGCTACGAGGGCGTGGTCCGGGACCTGGAGGACAAGCTGCGGGAGCGGGAGCTGGAGCTGCAGCAGCTCCGGGACAACCTGGACGAGAACGAGGCGGCCATCTGCCAGGTCAGTGGCGGGGCCGCGGGGTTTAGGGGGCCCGCCAGGGGCCCTCGAAGAGGTGCGCTTGTGGAAACGGCAGTCTTTGAGTGGGCCGCATTTTATTTAGTGTTTCTCAAATCAGCTCGCTGTTAAAAATCGGTAACCGGCACCCGGTTCGTCACTCGGAGACCGTTCAGAGGTCCGATCAAACTACCATCCATTGTCAATAAAATGACCATTAATTATAAGACCGTTAATGACCAAACTAGTTTTCCTATTTCTCTGACATTTAAAACCTCATATCTTTATCCTTTTAAAGGTATCTTCTCATCATAACTAATTAAGACTATAAAACTGGCTATGCCTATATGGATGGTATCTTAATGACGGTACAATATCATTCAAGGACGATAAACGGTGAAGTTACCAAGACACCTGAGGGGACCCTCACCTCCCCCCTCTCCCCCCCGTCTCCACCCCAGGTCTACGAGGAGAAGCAGAAGCGCTGTGAGCTGGAGCTGGAGGAGCTGAGGCAGGGCTGCGCCACCCGCATGCAGACCGCCTCGCAGAAGTCGCAGCGGGCGCAGCAGGTGCTGCAGTTACAGGTCAGTCTCAGGCCCCTGTAGGGGTTAAAGGTCAGACTCTGACCCCTGTAGCAGTCACAGGTCAGACACTAGCTGTGTTCGGAATCGTTCCCTATACACTCACTCACTATTCCCTATATAGTGTTCATGATATAGTGCCCTATATAGGGAACGAACAAACGAGAATTCGGACACTACGCTGAACATTTCTAAACCTAATTTGCGTCACTAAATGCGCCGGGTTTTTGTGTGACGCAGACAGACGCGCCCACATCATGTAAACAAATCGGGCACTCACGAGGAAAGCTGGAGGTTGTATTGATGTTGAATGTTACATTTCCTTCTTCAAGTTTTTTTTAATTAATTTTGAATGTTACTTTTTCTATGTTAAATCCCAAATAAATTGTTGACATTTCTAAACAAAGGCCGGAGACTCCATCATTAAAATGTACTATTTTTCGCGGTTATTCAGCTTCTTCTTCTCCTCCGGAAAAACACGACCGCATTGCATTGTGGTATACGGGAGTAACATGTAGGTTACATGATATGTACACTCAAATTTGGGGTATTTTAAGTGCACTATATAGTGCATGAAATTAACCAATGAGAATTCGAACACCACTACAAAATGGCGTGCCCCCTATATAGTTTACTATATCCGTGATAGGGAACGATTTCGAACACAGAGATACTGACACCTGTAGCGGTTAAAGGTCAGACTCTGACCCCTGTAGCAGTCACAGGTCAGACTCTAACCCTTGTGGTGCTGCAGTCACAGGTTCAGAAACCCTCTGGTTGCATGCACACAGGGCAAGGCTCCCCGTACCTCCTCCTACATTTCCTTTACGCTCCACTACGACACTTGGTCACATCTTTTCATTGGAGCTGCGACGCCACTGTTTTGCGATATGGATTTTAAGCCGAGTCACTTTAATTTGGTGCATTGGCCTACATAGTGGCTGAACGCATCGGAGGGCCAGGGCATGTGAGCTGGAGCACGGTGTTCCATCACGTCCTCCCAGTCAGGCAGCCACGCCGGGACAGAGTGGAACCTCAACAGCTCCTTGTGCTCAAGCCTGCTCCCAATTCTCCCTGATTGCCCCCGCTTCCAGCCACGAATTCCCTCGTCGAGTCAAACGCGCTGGCTAACGAGATGAGATTTTTTCCGACCACACCACTTCAGAATGACCAGGCAAATTTCTGATGGAATAATGTGTCAAATGTTGCAGACGTCGTCTGATTGCTCTGAGAGAGGTCTGCTGGAAGAGTTTAGAATGCTAAGGAAGCAGAGAAAAGTTGATTCTACTTTTGCATTGACTAGCAGCTGTGTGTAGAGTACCCCATGTGTCTCGATGCCGATTCTAGCATTTATGGTTCTGCGTCCCAGATATGTTTCCGGAGAGGAAGAACGTAAAAACCAACAGCAGCTATTTGAAGCAATAGTATAAACTAGGCTTGAAACTCTGTGGTATTGAGGGACTTGATCTGGGAGGACCACGTCCAGCTCATTGTGTTTCACCACGTGCCCTTCTTCGGTGGTATTGGCCTCCCAGGTGTACCAGCTTCAGCAGGAGAAGAAGAAGCTGCAGGAGGACTTCTCCCAGCTCCTGCAGGAGCGGGAGCAGCTTGAGGAGCGCTGCTCCTCCTACGAACACGAGAAGATCCAGATCGGGCCGCGCCTGGAGGAGACCAAGTGGGAGGTGAGAGCGAGTTCACTCAGGTCAAGGGTCGACTACTGTGAACGATACGGACGTAGCATCCACCTCGACACCTATTGGTTGACTCGTGACCTTTTTGGGGATATAGATTTCCCTGCAATAGTCGGCCCCATGGCTGGGACTTTTGCAACCAGCAGCTAGTTTTTTTTTTGGTTTCAATTAAATGAAATACTGGGAACCGCCTGTAGGCTGTGGGAGGTACTACATGCTGGTCTCTCACCAGGGCTTCACAAAGAGCTGGTCACGGCTGCCGCCTGCAATTAGGGCGAGTCTGTTTCATTTGTATAGCCCTTAATCAAAGCTACAGGCTCAAAAGGCTTCATATGCAACACTATACCCCCCCCCCCCCCCCAAACTCTTAAGCCCTCCACAGGGCTTAAGAAAAACTCCCTTAACTGTCAAGGAGGAGACCCTGCGAAGGGATAGGGGTGGTGAAGATGTTAGCCCTAATGGGCAGACATAATCGTAGCATAACGAGCAAAACAGTTGCTGGGAAAATCGAAAATAAGCAATTTCGGTAAATCAATAAAATGGTAATGAAATGGGCGTGCTCTGTATGACCTACGTGTTCTGTGGCCCAAAAAAAAAAGAACAATTCTCAATGATATCAAGGGGAAGTAATTCCACTCTGGACGAGTTCGGAGCCCCAGGCCTCATCAGTGTCTGGGATTAAAACGTAGTTCATTGTGATTACCTCAGCCATGGCAGAGATACCTTTGAGAGGGCAGACATCGATGAAGATGTATTCAACGTCTTTTGAAACACTGCACACAGTGTCTATTTAGCATCCAGACAGAAATCGATAAGAAATTTGATTTCCTTCACTCTGCCAAACAGCCCTAGACTTTCTCTTCCAAGGGTCTTAGAAAGGTAACTACTGTAGTGAAGCTGGGAATACGGGGTGGGGATTGCAGAGTATGCAAAAACATAACCCTGGAGCTGGCTTGAATAAAGCCCCCTGTTGTATTCCCTCACTGACGAGGGTAAAGGAAACAAGCCCATAAAAAGGCAAGACGCTCCAACAATATTTTAAGTTCACCTTCAAGAAGTTCCGAAGGGCATTACCAATGTTTTTTTCATTCTATTCAATTTAATCATTAGTGTTAGTTTCTTTCTAACCATGTGTGTACCAAGCTACAAACCTTCTACCAGGGTAAAGGCCTTATTCCACAAGGGGCCATCTTCGTTCTAAACGCTAGCTAGACAGAGGAACTGAATGCAGAATCCATTAGGGATCGAACGCTGATTAGAACCAACAGGAACCACCCCGTCGTTCGTCTCACGTCTGTCCTGACCCCCCCCCCCCCCCCCCGCCAGATGTGCCAGAAGTCAGGGGAGATCTCCCTGCTGAAGCAGCAGCTGAAGGACGTGCAGGGGGAGCTGGCTCAGCGTGTGGGCGAGATCGTGTCGCTGCGCGGGCAGCTACGCGACGCGCGCGGCGAGCTCACCAACAGCCAGGCACTGCTGCAGGAGGCCCACGCCGACGGCCGCACGCGCACCCTGGAGCTGGAGGTGTGCGAGAATGAGCTGCAGCGGCGCAAGAGCGAGGTGGAGCTGCTCCGCGACAAGGCGGTGCGGCTGGAGGAGGAGCTGGCCCGACTGAGGGACGCACTGGCCGGCCAGGGCCAGAACCAGGGCCAGGGCCAGGGCCAGAAACACCACAACCAGAACCAGAACCACAACCAGAACCAGGGGGCGCGGCGCTGCCAGGTGTTCCAGGAGGCGGAGGAGCACCTGCTGGCGTACGAGAGCGACGAGGGCCAGGCCCAGCGGCAGGCCGGGGGCGGGGAGGCCCTGCAGGGCATGAGGCTGCAGATGGACAGGATGCGGGCGGAGCTGACGAGGGAGAGGCAGCGGGCCGAGGAGCAGGTGGGGGGCTTCCAGGAGGAGCGGCGCGTCTGGCAGGAGGAGAAGGACAAGGTGATCCACTACCAGAAGCAGCTGCAGCACAACTACGTGGAGATGTACCGGCGCAACCAGGAGCTGGAGCGCGCGCTGAGGGAGCTCAGCCAGGAGCTGGACAGCCGCGAGGAGGAGGACGAGGGCAGCGGCAACGAGATCCACTTCGACGAGGTCGCCGCCACTGAGATATGACTCCCGCCCCCCTGGCCCGCGACATCCTCCACCTCCTCTGGATTTGCACTTTTGTTTGTCGAAATATATCTATATATATATGTGTGTGCATATATATATCTCTGTTCTCCTGCTTTGGAGTCGATGGTAGACACGAGGGCGACGTAAGCAGATCTGCCGTTTACAGTTGGATCGTTTGTTGTCCTGTATTCTAATTATCCGTGAGAAAAAGCCAAATCCTTAACATCGTTTTCTGTCTTTCTGGCATCATGGCATCATAGTTGTTGTTTTCTAAATCGAGTGTTCGTCGAGAGTAGTCCAAACCTGCCACAGATTGATGGAGACTCCCCGGGCAACGTCACCCACAGCGCTTTAAATACCGGCCTTGTGATTCGGTCAAGCTGTGTGCTGGAGCCTTGAGGCGCTTGGGAACCCGTTTCCCGAGCGCACACGGTTCCAACGATCATTATCCATCTGCGCTGCCACTGACTCACTCCATCCAGGCAGCCCACGTAGTTTAATAAGTGACACACACAAACACTTCATAAGTGGAGGCCTTGAGGAGGTCTGGACGGGGGTGAGCTGTGTAGGTTTTGACGTCAAAGCGCTTTTGTTGGGGTCTGATACTTTCAGAGAAGTTTTGCCGCAGTTTGTCGATTTGAAAAACATTTTGGTTGCAAATGGATATGGTTTGGATAGATAAGGGTATATACAAAAAATAAACAAAGGTGGATATAGTTACGTTATTGTATTGGGGAAAAACGCAGACGATCTGGCACAATTCTGTTGCTGGCATCAGGACAGATACTTTATGTTGTGGAGACAGCAGTGGAGAAGAAGGTGTAATATCAGGCCAGGTACGCTAAGGAACTTAACTTCCCAATCTAGATGTCCTTGAGGAATCTTTTTCAGTTGTTTTGATAGATTGGTGGTCCGGTTATTGCGTGGCCCAGTCCAAGCGGTTGTGGGGCAGGTTTGTGCGGACTGCGTTTGGAACAGCGTGGGTGAAGACAATCTGAGGAATTCTTGTGTGAGTGTTTGGAGTCAATTGGCCTTCAGCAATAAATAAATCATTCTCGGATTACATGGACGCTCCACACATGGGATTTGTGTAATCTTCTCCCCTCTTGCATTCCATGGTTTTCTGTTGCTAGCTTTACAGAAAATGTACACAATTGCTATGGGCTCAACAGGACAGTGTTGAGTTTTTCTAGTTCTATTTTTTTTTTTCACTAATCGTGCAGCATGAAGTTCTGTGTTTGGGTTTCTGCATTGAGTTCTATATTTTATGTTACTCCATTTTGAAAAAGCTTTTGGTAAATCTGTTGAGGTTTGGTACCCAGTACTGAAGAGTACTGGGAGTACTTGTCATTCTACACATAAGCTAATCTTACACAACATCTTGGCTGTCTTTCTGTTTTTAACCAGGCATGGCTGACCATTAGGTAAGACTGATACTGGTTTCCCATCAAGCCTTGTAATATCGGAATCCACCCTGTGTGTTATAACTTCCTGTTAAACCACAAACATACTGATGTGTAGGACATTACTGGAACACACACACACACACACACACACACACACACACACACACACACACACACACACACACACACACACACACACACACACACACACACACGTTCCTGTATCGCTGGTAACCGAAGTGTAATGTTCATAGATCACTGTAGATATCCCTATCACAACAAAGTCCTTGATGGTGATGTAACCCAGTTGTCATATAGAGATGTTGTACATCTCAATGCATAGCCACTGTGATTAGACCAAAGCAATGTTCCGTGCCCTGTTGTTCGCTCCGCCAGTAAGTAACACATGTGACCGCTTCTGTGCTGGTTCCTTAGACTTTTATAATCCACAGTATTTGTATGAAGACATTAAATGTATATTTTCATGCTGTACATTTCTGGAAAACCAAGTTACTATGTTTTGAATAAAATTAATTAATGAAACTCCCCAGGCAGGTCGTTATTTCACTTTTAGTTTTGTTGTCAGTGCTAAGACTTTTTTCTTTTAGTAAAAAAAAGAAAGAAATTGGTCTTGTTAAAGCAGTTTGTTTCAAGCACAGACATCATAAATAATGTAGGTTTCCAGTGACAACGGTTCATATTCATACATTGTCTCTAAATTATCACGTTCATATTTTTCAGTTAAGGCATCAATAACAATGACTTGATTTCTCTAATGATATTAACCTTCCAGCGGCCCTAAAAAAAAATTCCTCAAAGATCCCGTTTCTCGGGCCATTCTTTATGGGAATCTCCGGCCAAAACACCGTGGATTACTGCAGTCATTTCTTGCTTTGCATAACTATGTGGGACATGCCGTCATCATTCCAACGATAAGGCACAAGACCGCCCTCTTCAGGTGAGACAAGGTATTGAAAAACAATCCGCATCTGCGTTTCTTTGAGCTGTTGTTCAGCACATGGTCAAAAGACTGCATACATACAGCACTTTACTAACTTGCGGCCAATCAAAGCAATGCACAAACAGTGCCTCACATTCACCCAATCATGTGGGTGCAGTTAGGGTGAGGTGTCCTGCTCTGGGCCACGGCAGAGACGTGTGTCCATCTCCAATCCTAGCCTCAATATTGCGTGTCAGTAAAGACATGTCTGACCCCAGACTGCACAGTCTCTTCTCTATCGGAGGAGCTCTGCCGGGTGGACCGACCTGTCCCAGGGGACCGGAGGGTCTATCCGAACCGCTGCTGGTGTCCATGGGTCATGGAGCGTCACTCTCCGTTCACGGGGCCCTTGGGGACCTTGACGATGAACAGCATGGGGTCCTTGTCCTTGTTGCTGAAGGCTCTGCGGATGATGTCCACGGCATGCTGGTGGGTGACCCCCTGCAGGGTGATCCCGTCCACCGACACCAGCTCGAACCCAGCCTGGAGGGGAGAGAGGGGAGGGTGGGGGGAGGGTGGGGGGAGGGTGGGGGGAGAGAGAGAGACGGGCAGGGAGAGAGGGTTTGGAACAGGGCTTAAGCAGACGGGAAACAAACTGATCAGCGGAGCTATGCACAAAGCTTATTTTGTGTGAATGTGGAAAAAACAAACAAATGTGGAATATTTTTTGTCCAAAAAGGATTTTCTTTGGATTTGCCAAAAAAATATCTATTTTGATTAACTTGTTCTTAATACATTTGAACAGCTTGAAGCCCAAATGATAAACGCAAATAGACATGAAGAGATTTCCCTCTGGAGGCTGAATGAACCTTCAGGACTTCACAGGTGGACGCAGCCCCTCCAGGGAAGATCTTCTCTATCTTCACCACCGGCTGGACCTTGGACTCCATCCCACCTGATATACTGATGCCTGGAGACACAAGGGTGGTTTAGAAGAGGCTCCTGTTTAGTGGGCTGACTGTTTGACTGGGATTGACCGCTCCTCAAAGTTGATACAAACCAACTTTCTAAGCCCCAAAATGAGGAGGCATAATCATTTTACAACACATTTAACATTAACATTTAACACTTCTTTTGCATGTTACTCTCCGCTGATGAGACGAGGCCAAACGTTTACCCAGCGACTGCTTGGTCTTTGATATGCTGACCGTCTGCAGTTCATACTCCTGACCAGCAGCGGTGCCGTTGAGTCCGTTCTGAGGAGCTGCATCAGGGGCGAGCGTCTCTGCCTCGCCTCCCTCTGGCCTCCTGGACCCCGAGGAGAACACCTGAGACAGCAGCGGCCTCCTGCTGGGAGCTCCCCCGCTGGGCAGCGTGAACACAGCGTCTCCAGCCCTCTCTCCTCCCCCTCCCCCTCCTCCACCTCGACTCTCGGAGTGTCCGTTCTTCAGCGCCGACCCTCCGCGCTCCGTCACGGCCGCCTGAGCCTCTCGGCCCGGCGCGGTCGGGCGTAGCGGCGCCTCATCGTCGAAGTGCACGGAGCGGATGGTGTTGATGCCCGAGCGGAGGGGCGGGACCCGGGCCTCGGCGCCGTGGGCCAACAGCCAGTTGGGCAGCGGGGGGCGGGGTGAAGAGTAAGAGGAGGAGGAGGAGGAGGTGGAGGCGGCGGCGGTGTGGGACGGGTCGTGTCTGGGCTTGAGGGCGTAGCTGTCCAGGGGGATGTCCAGGAGAGGGGAGAAGGCCCCCGAGGTGTGCGGCCGCTCCCTGCTGCGTCGCCGCGAGGTCCCGGACACCCGGAGCCGCCCCAGCCCCTCCTGCAGGTGGCTCTCCCGCTCCACCTCCCGGGAGCTGCACAGCTCGAAGCCGCCCTGCGAGTCTGGGAGAGAGGCAAGCGTCGGTCGGGTTACAAACACAGAGACACAGAGGGAGCGAGTACAAACAGAGAGGGAGGAATACAAACACAGACAGCAAGTACCAACACGGACAGCAGATAGGAACACAGACAGCGGAATACAAACACATGCATACAAACGGGGTGACAACGCACTAACACTTTGAACACAATCCAATAAAAAATATTGAATTCTGGGCGTTGCAGGAAGGAGGTAATACGGTATTATTCAAGTCACTAATAAAAGGGCATATCTTGTTATGTAAAGATCATAGATGACAAGCTAACGTGTGTACAACTTCTGGGGCATTGGGGGAGGACCCAGTGTGTGTGAATAGGAGGGGGGGGGAAGGCTGCCTGCTCACCGGGGATGGGGGTGATGAGGTGTCTCTTGGGGGCCCGTCCGGTCGCTGGGGAACGCAGCGGCGTGGGTTTGACTGTGACCAAGACAGGGCGCATGTGTTGTTATGTTCACAAGTTATAAGGACTAGACTTATTCGTCCGAAAGAGACGAAATGCCCGATAACATCGCAGGACTCGAGCAGAGGCATGACAATGCAACAAGCTTAGACAACAGTACTGTCTCGACATGGCCGGTGAACCACGCGTTGAGGATCGAACGCACTTGAGCGGTACTTGAGGATGTCGTACGCCTCCACCTCAAACGGGGTCACCATGTCGTTGAAGGGCTCCAGGTCGACAGGAGCCAACAGCATTCTGGGAAACAAGCGACACAAAACAATGAATGAGCTGTTCAGTACGGCCCAGACTGCCGGATGAGGCCGTACAAATGAAATACAATACTGTGATGCCGAAGAAGTGAGGCGAGGGAGCAGTGTACCATCGCTACCATTATCTTACAATATGCTGATGAGACTGCACTTACAAGGGAAGTTTTGATTGCATAGTGCAGATTTCGACTGCTCGCTCATAATGCAGGAATGATATCCCTGGATGGATGGACGAGACATTCACTGATGTACTGAATACTCTTTTTATCCCACACCCGATGGGATCCTACAAGCCAATCACATCACAGGCTGTATGCTCGCGAGCCTACTCTGCTTAAAGTCACAAGAATACACAAAAGTATAGTCTATGTAAAGTATCCAATGGTATAGCATCACGTTCCTCTCACAGTCTATGACTGTCGGGCCAACTGATGTCCAATCCTCGAGGAAGAAGACACAAATGTGCCTCTATTTTGATAACCCTTGCCAAATGTATTTTGATAACCGTTGCCCGGCCTTCGTTTCTTCCCCACAAAGGTCTCCTCACCTGATCTCCCTCAGCAGCAGCAGCTTCTCCGGACGGTCCAGAACCTCCACCAGGTGCAGCACAAAGTTCTCCACCGACCGCTCCACCGCGACGTACTGAACAGACAGCGCACAACGCTAGCCAGCCGCTGAGCCCAAAGGGGTCAGAGGTCGGCTCTGGCTCTGAGAGTGTAAGAGTCTGCGTAAAAGTAAACAAAAGCTTCTACAAACGTAATATTATTAGTGTTATAATTTGCTGCGAATGAATAACAGGCCGTTGCTATGGACGTTATTTTCAACCGTCAAATCGGATAGACAATTAGCAATTTAATAATTTCTGGGGCTCCACGGTGCTGACCTTGCGGCAGGCCCTCATCACCGAGGCCACCTCGTCTTCGGTCAGCAGCCTGCGGGACATGTCCTCCACGGCCCCCAGCATGGCCGGGTCGGGCTTCCCGCCGGGCCCCCGGCCCCCGGCGGCCCCGTCTGGACACAGCAGCGCATAAACACAAGTGAGACGAGAGAGCGTGCAAAGACAAGCCCCTGCACACGATGCCTCAGCTCTCTGGCACATATTTCTAGGTGTCTTTGGATACAAGCATGTACTTTGTTACTGGTAGCACTTTACAATAAGGTACGCAAAAACGTGGGTAGTTACTGAGGAACGAATGAGTAACGAATGATGAATGACCAGGGGCTCTAACAGGGCCCTGTTAAGGCCCTAAGTGAGTTACTCAGTAACTACTGAGGAGTTACTGGTAAACAGACTAGGGGACAACTGTATTCGTTACTCATTCGTTCCTCAGTAACTACCCACGTTTTGCGTACCTTATTGTAAAGTGTTACCTTGTTACTAAATAGTGAATAGTGGATAGTGATCCATCTTCAGCATGAATGTGTGCCATGACTTGAGACCACTTAGGGCTCCCACATACTAGGAACAGCTGTGTGCAACATATCAAAGCATATCAGACAAACAGGGATGGATGTTGTGTTCAAGCTTATGCAGCCGGAGGTGCACATACACCCGAAAACTTGGGTTGTAAAATCGACACCTGAAACCGACTACCCGATTTCGGGTTGTAACTCGTTTGTGTCGAAACTCGGGCTTGTTCGAAATCGGCTTGTTCGCGTCGGCTGTCGTTACGAAAATCGGCTTGTTTGAGATCGGTGAAAATCGACTTGTTGAAAGTGCCGTTCAAAATGGATTTGAACGGAACTTTCAACAAGTCGATTTTCACCGATGCGATTTCGAGTTGTGACCGGTGGGCCCGGGCTGACCTTTGGAGGGGGACTTGGAACGCCCCCCGGAGGCGTCCCTCTTGCGGCCGCCCCTGAACAGCAGGTTCATCAGGGTCTTGGAACGCTGCAACGTGCTGCTCTTCTCCTCCGAGACCTGGCTCTTCTGCTTCTTCTTGTCCTGCTTCTGGTTGATCTCTGCCGGACGGGGACAGACAGGTGATCGGGTGACGCTTCGTCGCACGACGACAGAGACAAACCGCTGGGCTTCACGATTGGATTAAAGGGGTGCTTCATCCATCAGCCTGGGGCTGAATTAAGCATTCATCTAATCTAATCCGTTGACTCTAATGCTCCCAAAGGAAAGATGGGAAAGATTTGCTAAAATGAATTAGCGAACCCTGTTTTCTCAAGTGTAAGAGGGGAAGGACGTGCAAAACTAAATCTGTAAGGAGCCCCGGAGGCGACATGAATGTTAATACTTAAGTTGTAATTGTTTGCAGATTGTATAAAATCGCACACACATCTTCGTAAATCACGCTTTCATGCTTTAGGTCAATTTCGAATCCTGCTTTTCACATGTGCCTCAATCTATGGGTCCGTGCAACATCCAAAACATCCAAAAACAAGTGTTTAACAGGTGGAGTGGGGGGCTGGGGGGTTAGGGGCGAGGCCAGAGCCGGCGCTGGCCGTTTCGGCGCCCTAGGCGACTCGACATCAACTTGCGCCCTGGACAGGTCTTCCGAGCGGGGTGGGGGGGTGGGGGGGTGGGGGTTTGTTGCATTGTCCTGCGTACTACGGTGGCGGTTTCGGGCGCCCTGGCGATTGCTCCCGCGCCCCCTCCCTTCTCCGTTTGTTTCGTATATTTTAATTGACTAATTAAGGGCGCCACCAGAGGGCGCCACCAGAGGGCGCCACCAGAGGGCGCCCCCCCAACGCATTTGCCGCCCTCGGCGGTCGCCTAGGTCGCCTATGCCGAGCGCCGGCCCTGGGGGAGGCTATGCAGAGTCCAGGTGAACTCAGGTGAGTGTTGAGTCGTCTGCGGTGGCTGGCGGGGGCCTCACCTGCCACGGTGACCTGGCTCTGGGACCGGCTGATGGGGCGGGTGGGCCGGCTCAGCGCCATGAGCACCGCCGTCTTGGTGGACTCCCTCTTGCCCCGCGCCCCCCCCTCCCCGTCCCCCGGGCCCCCGATCAGGGTGTCCTTGAGGAGGGTGGTGGCCCCCAGGCTGCGGCTGGTGTCCGGGTGGTCCGTCTGGATGGCCATCTCCGTGCGCCCGGACTCATACCTGGGGGGGGGGGGGGGGGGGCATCTCGTTATAGCCGTTATAACCGCTTAAAGGGGGTGTGTGGGTGTGGTTAGCCGTAACAAGCCGCTTGAAAATCTGCCCTTTACCGTGATTTAGTGACATCACAAGTGGGAGTGGCAACCAGGATGTACGATGGATAGATAAGCAACACTTGCTACAGTCCACTGGGCAGGCTGGGAGACTGATCTATCCAGCGTACATCGAGGTGGACACTCCCACACACTCACACCTGGTGGCATCATATCACCCCCTTAAAGGTCGAAAAAGTGCCCTCTTTGGCTAAACTGATCCTGCAATTGATGGATCATCCATTGCATAGCCTGTTGATTTTAATGTCAGGTTGCATATTTATATTAGCAATTATAAGAGAACACATTTTAACACTATAAATGAAACCAGAAGCCACTTTAAAATTCTTTGCATGTTTGTGTTTCAATTCAAGCTCAGAGGAGACTGGGTGGCCCCGCCCATCTGCCGGCGATTTGAGTTCGCCCTGCAGAAGGGTCTGGAGAAGAGCGACACATTTTTTTCTAGTTTCGATGCGTTTTTGCGGGAGCCAATCACCAAGCTGTCTTTTCCCCCTGGCGCGCTGTTGGCTGTTCCAACACAAGGATGACAGGGAAGCGACGGCAAGCAGCCAATCGCGTACAGATTCAGTTGAACTAGGCCCGTTGATCACGCCTCTTGTGCTGGAGAAAATGACAGCAGCTTCCCCAGACCAAGGTGCACTCTACGATTGAGCTTGGCCTGGCAGTAGCCAGGCCAAGCTCAAAGCTGATCTTGCATGGATGTTGAACTCGGTTCAGAATAAGATAATTGTAGTGTGTTGGGATTTCCCCTTTGCATGCCATGTTTACAGCAGAGAAAACCTAAAGCCTTCCCCTATCACAAGTGTCCCAAAGACCCCTTCCATGGAGGCCCTTCCCGTACCAGCCAGCCCCAGTGGGCCGGTGTGTGAGCGCTCTGACCTCTGGTCCTCGGTGGAGATGCAGACGTCCACCATGTCCATGAAGGGCAGGCTGGGCGGGAACATGACCTGGGACAGGCCGCTCAGGGAGCTGACCGGGGTGCCCGAGGACAGGGACGAGGCGGAGGAGGTGGACCCGGAGCCCTGGGACGAGGACTGGGCCGTCCCGTTGGACACTGGGCGGGGGCACACGGTGAGCACACGCATATCATTAGCATAATTTATATCAAATGGTTAAAAGGGAGCATCACACTCTGCGATTTTACTGCTTCATAGATGTGTTGTGAAAGAAAAAGGACAGGGTCAATTATCTAACTTTTCCATAAAAATGGACGGCAATTTTGTACATGCATTTGTACACGCAAAATAGCTGATTCCCCTTTAATATCACAACATCCTCAACATCATGATATCCTTGATAGCTGTGGATGACGTCAAAGACCGAATACATTTCCAAAACAATTCACCATTTAGCTATGACCATTGCTTTAAGGGCGAGCACTTATTTTGGTAGCTCCATCCATAAACGGCTCTGGACTCTCTCCAGCAGTGCGAGGGGGTTCTAGAAAGAGTGCATGAATTAATGATCCTTCATGACCGGACGTTGGCGTGTTGGTACCGGCCGCGGTAAAGCCAGGTGCTGGGTTGGGAGGTGTAAGGTGCGAGGACACTGGACCCAGTGGAAGGGGTCACCTTTTAATGACCTCATCTGATAGTGTAAATAAACCCGTATTCAATACACTATGCTGACACACTATAATATAGTCTGTAAGTATTGGATGGGGATGTGTCCCCTTTAAATGTCCTCGTCTGATAGGGTGAATGAACCTCATCCATAATCAATACACTTTACTGACACACTATAATATTGTCTGTAAGTATTGGACGAGGATCTGTCACCTTTTAATGACCTTGTCTGATAGGGTGAATGAACCCCATCCATAATCAATACACTATATTAATAGACTATTATTCAGTCAGTAAGTATTGTGATATGTCATTACACTTAGGGGAGAGAAGGATAGGAGTAACTATAACTATAACTAACTTTAAATATGCAACTGAATTTGACCTTTCATGCAAACATTCTCCCCCTCAAAACTGAGAAACTGTACTCAACCTACGTTCACTGTCATGTAAGAAAACACAGACACGAGTCCTCTATGATCCACTGAAGAGCGAGAGTGCCTCTGTGCTTCCATCTTACCTGTTTACATGAAGACATCACACCAACCGCATAAATAATGCATACCCCCCATCGGAGAGACTAGGGCTGCCTCAAGAGGATCCATAGAGGTGACCTTTGTGCTCAAAATAAAGGCTGCAAAGCAGCTTAAGTAACTACTTAACCATCTCTTACAGTAAACGGATCAATGGCAGCCTAAGACACCGACCTAAAATACAACGTGCAGCGGCGGAACTTAAAAACACATGTGCATGGCGTGCACATGTGTATAATGCAGGAATTTCCTTTGGGATGTATAAAGACCTATCTCCTCTTATTTAATCTCATCTTATGTTCACCATCGCCGTGGACAGCGTGTGCGTGCAGGGGGTGCGCGTGTGTGTCAGGATGAGGCTCTCTAGATAATGAAGGTCGAGGGGGGGGGGGGGGTACGTACGCTTGTTCAGCCACCGGTACTCGGCCACCATCTCCTTATAGGCCGGGTAGCGTCCCGTCTCCTGGAGGGGGGAGACACAAGACACAGACATGCAGATAGGATACAGCAGCACAGGCCTTGAAACCTGTATGAGATCACTGTATTGATAAAGTGCAACTCTAGGAGAGAGAGAGCGAGAGAGAGAGCGAGAGCGAGAGCGAGAGCGAGAGAGAGAGAGAGAGAGAGAGAGGGAGAGAGGGAGAGAGCGAGAGAGAGAGAGAGAGAGAGAGAGAGAGAGAGAGAGAGAGAGAGCGAGAGAGAGAGAGAGAGAGAGAGAGGGAGAGAGCGAGAGAGAGAGAGAGCGAGAGAGAGAGAGAGAGAGAGAGAGAGAGAGAGAGAGAGAGAGAGAGAGAGAGAGTAGGCGAGAGAGCGAGTGAGAGCGAGAGAGCGAGTGAGAGGGAATGGGGGGGGGGGGGGGGGGAACCATACTCTTATCATAGAGAACCAGAGAACTCTGCTCCCTTACTCTTTGACTCTTAACCTTCGCTCTCCAAAGGACCGTGGCAAGCTTCTCTCGAGCACTGCGACACACACCCCGCCCTTTGACCCCCGCTGAGCTGCGGTCTTCACCGCAGGGCAGGCAAGGGACAAAGAGCGAGGGGGGAGGGAGGGGGGGAGGGGAAGGATCGAAGGACAACAAACTGAGACGAACGACACGGCGCTACGCTTTGATCAGCACCTGATCCCGAGCGCCTGGTGAATAATGCACGCCGCTCTGGCCATTTTTTTTACGCAGCGCGAAACCC